>NC_069500.1:454357838-454657838 GCF_027579735.1 Bombina bombina
CCAATGGTAGGTTGGACACTCAAGAAGAGTAAATATGTTCTCTGGAGTGATGAATTGTACTTCACTATCTGGAAGTCTGATGGAAGAATCTGGCTGTGGTGGATGCCAGGAACATTCTATGTACCAGAATGCATAGTTCTTACTGTAAAGTTTGGTGGAGGAGGGTAAATAGCATAAAGCTGTTTTTCTGGGTTTGGGCTAGTGTTAGTGAAATGCCATCATAACGCCACAGACACAAAGACATTTTAGACAATTGGGTGCTTCCAACTTTGTGGCAACAGTTTGGGGAAGGTCCTTTAATAATCCAGAATGACTGTACTCCTGCACACAAAGCAAGGTCAAGGAATACAAGGTTTGATGGGTTTGGTGTGGAGAAACATGAGTGGCCTGCACAGATCCTGACATCAACATAATTGAACACCTTTGGGATTAATTGGAACACCAGTTGTGAGCCAGACCTGGCTGAATGGGCACAAAATTCTATACATTCCAAAATATTGTGGAAAGCTGTCAGTCATGAAACCCTGCAGAAGGCTTTTCACAATATTTTGGAGTGTATTAAAGGGAAAGTCTTCCCAGAATAGTGGCAGCTTTTGTACCCACTAAAGGTTGGGCAACTCCATATTAATAACCCGGATTTTGGAATGGGATAGCCAACAAGTTCATATAGGTTTGATGGTCAGCAAAAAATAAAGATCTAACAAAATATGGTGGATAAATCAAATCAGATATCAATAGTGTCCAAATTAATCTTGCAAAAGCAGTTGAATTACCAGATTCAGAGATTACTGTCAATTATAAGATGATCTTCCTTTTGTATTGTACATAATGAATGATTTGAGATGTAAACTCATCAAATTACAGGTTACTGAACAAAAAAAGGTTACTGTGGTTATTGTACAAATGTCATGTTTTGGTCCATATTCATACAGATGAGTAAGCTGTTTCAGGGTCATTTTGATGAAAGGTAAAGGGACAATCAAAATTAAACTTTTATGACTGAAATTTTAAGCAACTTTCCAATTTACTTCTATTATCAAATTTGCTTTGTTCTTTTGGAATCATTTGTTGAAAAGCTTAAATAGATAGTTTCAGGAGCAGCAGTGCACTTCTGGGAGCTAGTTTCTGATTGGTGGCTGCTAGCTTCCATTAGTCCACTGCTGCTCATTAAAAAAGAGTTTTTTATAGACAATGGTTACCATATATAAGGTTAAACAATGACTTAATCATAATCACACCATTTCACATAATATGTTTAGCACAAAGAACTTCATTAAAAATAAGGAACAAAAAGGAGTATTTTTAGTGAGCGAGGAGTGTTAGATACAATTATACCTGGGTGCATTGTTAAAGACATAACAAGGCATTCGGACAAACGTTTGAGATAAAGTGTTCAGCTTCATATTTTTCTCACAGCATATTAACTACCTTATAATGAAATATAATGAACTCATCTTAAAATGGTATGCTTACACAAAATGGATTACTAGAGACAAAATGGCATCATTATGGTTATATATTCTTACATTACACCCTTTTATTCTAATAGAATAACATACTATGGCCTAGATTTGGAGTTCGGCGGTAAAAGGGCTGTTAACGCTCCGCAGGCTTTTTTCTGGCCGCACCATAAATTTAACTCTGGTATCGAGAGTTTAATCAAATGCTGCGTTAGGCTCCAAAAAAGGAGCGTAGAGCATTTTTACCGCAAATGCAACTCTCGATACCAGAGTTGCTTACGGACGCGGCCGGCCTCAAAAACGTGCTCGTGCACGATTCTCCCATAGGAAACAATGGGGCTGTTTGAGCTGAAAAAAAACCTAACACCTGCAAAAAAGCAGCGTTCAGCTCCTAACGCAGCCCCATTGTTTCCTATGGGGAAACACTTCCTATGTCTGCACCTAAAACCCTAACATGTACCCCGAGTCTAAACACCCCTAACCTTACACTTATTAACCCCTAATCTGCCGCCCCCGCTATCGGGGTGCCGCTTGGCAAACATCTTCTCCAAGCGGCATCTTCAATCTTCTTCCATCTGGTGCGGAGCGGGTCCATCTTGAAGCAGGCGACGCGGATCCATCCTCTTCTTCCGTTGTCTCCCGACGAATGACGGTTCCTTTAAGGGACGTCATCCAAGATGGCGTCCCTCGAATTCCGATTGGCTGATAGGATTCTATCAGCCAATCGGAATTAAGGTAGGAATTTTCTGATTGGCTGATGGAATCAGCCAATCAGAATCAAGTTCAATCCGATTGGCTGATCCAATCAGCCAATCAGATTGAGCTCGCATTCTATTGGCTGATCGGAACAGCCAATAGAATGCGAGCTCAATCTGATTGGCTGATTGGATCAGCCAATCGGATTGAACTTGATTCTGATTGGCTGATTCCATCAGCCAATCAGAAAATTCCTACCTTAATTCCGATTGGCTGATAGAATCCTATCAGCCAATCGGAATTCGAGGGACGCCATCTTGGATGACGTCCCTTAAAGGAACCGTCATTCGTCGGGAGACAACGGAAGAAGAGGATGGATCCGCGTCGCCTGCTTCAAGATGGACCCGCTCCGCACCGGATGGAAGAAGATTGAAGATGCCGCTTGGAGAAGATGTTTGCCGGTCCGGAGGTCCTCTTCTTGCCGGATAGGAGGAAGACTTTGGAGCCTCTTCTGGACCTCTTCAGCACCGGATGATGGATCGCCAACCCCCGCTTGGGTTGGATGAAGATGTTGGAGCCAGGACGGATCGGTGAACCTGGTATGGTGAAGACAAGGTAGGAAGATCTTCAGGGGCTTAGTGTTAGGTTTATTTAAGGGGGGTTTGGGTTAGATTAGGGGTATGTGGGTGGTGGGTTGTAATGTTGGGGGGGGGGTATGGTATGTTTTTTTTTACAGGCAAAAGAGCTGAAATCCTTGGGGCATGCCCCGCAAAGGGCCCTGTTCAGGGCTGGTAAGGTAAAAGAGCTTGTAACTTTTTTAATTTAGAATAGGGTAGGGCATTTTTTATTTTGGGGGGCTTTGTTATTTTATTAGGGGGCTTAGAGTAGGTGTAATTAGTTTAAAATTGTTGTAAGATTTTTCTTATGTTTGTAAATATTTTATTATTTTTTGTAACTTAGTTCTTTTTTATTTTTTGTACTTTAGCTATTTTATTTAATTGTATTTATTTGTAGGAATTGTGTTTAATTAATTTATTGATAGTGTAGTGTTAGGTTAATTGTAGGTAATTGTAGGTAGTTTATTTAATTAATTTATTGATAGGGTAGTGTTAGGTTTAATTATATCTTAGGTTAGGATTTATTTTACAGGTAAATTTGTTATTATTTTAACTAGGTAACTATTAAATAGTTCTTAACTATTTAATAGCTATTGTACCTGGTTAAAATAATTACAAAGTTGCCTGTAAAATAAATATTAATCCTAAAATAGCTATAATATAATTATAATTTATATTGTAGCTATATTAGGATTTATTTTACAGGTAAGTATTTAGCTTTAAATAGGAATCATTTATTTAATAAGAGTTAATTAATTTCGTTAGATTTAAATTATATTTAACTTAGGGGGGTGTTAGTGTTAGGGTTAGACTTAGCTTTAGGGGTTAATCAATTTATTAGAATAGCGGTGAGCTCCGGTCGTCAGATTAGGGGTTAATAATTGAAGTTAGGTGTTGGCGATGTTAGGGAGGGCAGATTAGGGGTTAATACTATTTATGATAGGGTTAGTGAGGCGGGTTAGGGGTTAATAACTTTATTATAGTAGCGCTCAGGTCCGCTCGGCAGATTAGGGGTTAATAAGTGTAGGCAGGTGGAGGCGACGTTGAGGGGGGCAGATTAGGGGTTAATAAATATAATATAGGGGTCGGCGGTGTTAGGGGTAGCAGATTAGGGGTACATAGGGATAACGTAGGTGGCGGCGCTTTGCGGTCGGAAGATTAGGGGTTAATTATTTTAAGTAGCTGGCGGCGACGTTGTGGGGGGCAGGTTAGGGGTTAATAAATGTAATACAGGGGTCGGCGGGGTTAGGGGCAGCAGATTAGGGGTACATAAGTATAACGTAGGTGGCGGTCGGCAGATTAGGGGTTAAAAATTTTAATCGAGTGGCGGCGGTGTGGGGGGACCTCGGTTTAGGGGTACATAGGTAGTTTATGGGTGTTAGTGTACTTTAGGGTACAGTAGTTAAGAGCTTTATGAACCGGCGTTAGCCAGAAAGCTCTTAACTCCTGCTATTTTCAGGCGGCTGGAATCTTGTCGTTAGAGCTCTAACGCTCACTTCAGAAACGACTCTAAATACCAGCGTTAGAAAGATCCCATTGAAAAGATAGGCTACGCAAATGGCGTAGGGGGATCTGCGGTATGGAAAAGTCGCGGCTGAAAAGTGAGCGTTAGACCCTTTAATCACTGACTCCAAATACCAGCGGGCAGCCAAAACCAGCGTTAGGAGCCTCTAACGCTGGTTTTGACGGCTACCGCCGAACTCCAAATCTAGGCCTATGAAAATTAAACAACTATATAAAAGGCACATAAAATGAATAAATCTATTAACAACAATGTAAGCCTAATACTACGGTATAACATGAATCTATGTGAGAATACTGTAGAGAAATTCATTCACATTTACTGCTATAATAGTTAACTAATATTAAAATGCTAAATAGGCCAATAGGGCACAATATGTCACTGAAAATGAGTACGGTCTCTCCAATACGCTCTGTCTACCTCCCAGAATCCCTAAACTACTGGTCTGCATGCACAAAGACCCAACCAGTCCCTATCTACCCCAAACAGCACTGCATCTTTACTTCTCAGCCTTCATAGCTAGCATCCCCCAAATAGCATCGACATTTCCCTGCTCTTTACAATCTCCACAGTAAAGCATAACATGGGAACAGCACAAGTATCTCTGGGTGGCCTCTGATCCCTTTAAGAGTTGTCTTTGTCCTCTTATAGCTCCACCTCCCTCAGACACTCTGCTTCAATACCATAGTCCATTTGCAGTAGGGATGCTTTGCACCTGAGCAAGTGTGCAACTGCAGATACATGCTGGCAGTATGATGGTTTGTTTATGGGGTAGACAAGGGAAATTGGTGGCTCCTCATAGCAACAGATACTTGGGTCAGAAGGATTCTAAGAAGGAAACAAAACAGCACAAGATGAGCATGCACCCTGATACCATCACAATTTTTCACTTTTTTTGTAAGCATCACAAATTCCTTTAATAGCTTAACTTATCCTATGTCATTTAAATCCAGGAAAACTTTGTAGATATATAATATAAGTTAAATAAATTTATTGAACTTTTACAGAAAATAACTCACAGCTACTCTATACAATTTAAATGATACCTTAAACATGAATGCTAACTAGCAAATAAAAACTGCTAGACTTCATCAAGAAGCTGTATGGCTATGCTAAGTAACTTGTGTTAAGGCCCTCCCTGCAACAAAAATGAAAAGTTAAACAGTCAATAAAAACATTTTCTTTAAAATTAATTTCTTCGCACTTTCCCTTTTAACTACTAATCAAAATAACCTACTGTTTTTTTATTCTGCAAAGCTACTACAGGTAACCCTCAGTTTACACTGGGGTTAGGTTCCAGGAGGAATGGTTGTAAATCAAAACCGTTGTAAATTGAAACCCAGTTTATAATATAAATCAATGGGAAGTGAGGTGGCTAGGTTCCAGGCCCCTCTCAAAATTGTCATAAGTAACACCTAATACATTATTTTTAAAGCTTTGAAATAAAGACTTTAAATGCTACACATCATTATAAACTTAATAATATACGGCTAGATTATGAGTTTTGCGTTAGGCTTAAAAAGCAGCGTTAAAAAGCACTAAAATGACATTTTTAACCCCTAATCTGCCAAACCGGACATCGCCGCCACTATAATAAATATATTAACCCCTAAACCACCGCACTCCCACCTCACAAACACTAGTTAAATATTATTAACCCCTAATATGCCGTCCCTAACATCACCAACACCTACCGCCGTCCCTAACATCACCAACACTTACCGACATTTATTAACCCCTAATCTGCTGCCCCCAATGTCGCTGCAACTATACTAAAGTTATTAACCCCTAAATCGAAGTCAAACCTAACCCCCTAACTTAAATATAATTACAATAAATCTAAATAAAATTCCTATAATTAACTAAATTATTCCTATTTAAAACTAAATACTTATCTATAAAATAAACCCTGAGGCCTAGATTTAGAGTTTGGCGGTAGCCGTGAAAACCAGCGTTAGAGGCTCCTAACGCTGGTTTTAGGCTACCTCCGGTATTTGGAGTCACTCAAAAAAGGGTCTAACGCTCACTTTTCAAGCGCAACTTTTCCATACCGCAGATCCCCTTATGTCAATTGCGTATCCTATCTTTTCAATGGGATCTTCCTAACTCCGGTATTTAGAGTCGTGTCTGAAGTGAGCGTTAAGTGAGCGACAAAACTCCAGCCGCAGAAAAAAGTCAGTAGTTAAGAGCTTTCTGGGCTAACGCCGGTTCATAAAGCTCTTAACTACTGTGCCCTAAAGTACACTAACACCCATAAACTACCTATGTACCCCTAAATCGAGGCCCCCCCCACATCGCCGCCACTCAATTAAATTTTTTTAACCCCTAATCTGCCGACCGCCACCTACGTTATACTTATGTACCCTTAATCTGCTGCCCCTAACACCGCCGACCCCTATATTATATTTATTAACCCTAATCTGCCCCCTCAACGTCGCCTCCACCTGCCTACACTTATTAACCCCTAATCTGCCGAGCGGACCGCACCGCTACTATAATAAAGTTATCAACCCCTAATCCGCGTCACTAACCCTATAATAAATAGTATTAACCCCTAATCTGCCCTCCCTAACATCGCCGACACCTAACTTCAATTATTAATCCCTAATCTGCCGACCGGAGCTCACCGCTATTCTAATAAATGTATTAACCCCTAAAGCTAAGTCTAACCCTAACACTAACACCCCCTAACTTAAATATAATTTAAATCTAACTAAATTAATTTACTCTTATTAAATAAATTATTCCTATTTAAAGCTAAATACTTACCTGTAAAATAAATCCTAATATAGCTACAATATAAATTATAATTATATTATAGCTATTTTAGGATTAATATTTATTTTACAGGTAACTTTGTATTTATTTTAACCAGGTACAATAGCTATTAAATAGTTAAGAACTATTTAATAGCTAAAATAGTTAAAATAATTACAAAATTACCTGTAAAATAAATCCTAATCTAAGTTACAATTAAACCTAACACTATACTATCATTAAATTAATTAAATAAAATACCTACAATTACCTACAATTAAACCTAACACTACACTATCAATACATTAATTAAATACAATACATACAAATAACTACAATGAAATAAACAAACTAAAGTACAAAAAATAAAAAATAACTAAGTTACAAAAATAAAAAAATATTTACAAACATAAGAAAAATATTATAACAATTTTAAACTAATTACACCTACTCTAAGCCCCCTAATAAAATAACAAAGACCCCCAAAATAAAAAATGCCCTACCCTATTCTAAATTACTAAAGTTCAAAGCTCTTTTACCTTACCAGCCCTGAACAGGGCCCTTTGCGGGGCATGCCCCAAGAAGTTCAGCTCTTTTGCCTGTAAAAAAAAACATACAATACCCCCCCCAACATTACAACCCACCACCCACATACCCCTAATCTAACCCAAACCCCCCTTAAATAAACCTAACACTAAGCCCCTGAAGATCATCCTACCTTGTCTTCACCTCACCGGGTATCACCGATCGGTCCTGGCTCCAAAATCTTCATCCAACCCAAGCAGGGGCTGGTGATCCATCATCCGGTGGCTGAAGAGGTCCAGAAGAGGCTCCAAAGTCTTCATCCTATCCGGGAAGAAGAGTAGATCCGGACCGGCAACCATCATCTTCCAAGCGGCATCATCTATCTTCATCCGATGAGGACCGGCTCCATCCTGAAGACCTCCACCGCGGACCCATCTTCATCCGGCGATGTCCAACTGAAGAATGACGGTTCCTTTAAGGGACGTCATCCAAGATGGCGTCCCTCGAATTCTGATTGGCTGATAGGATTCTATCAGCCAATCGGAATTAAGGTAGGAATATTCTGATTGGCTGATGGAATCAGCCAATCAGAATCAAGTTCAATCCGATTGGCTGATTCTATCAGCCAATCGGAATTAAGGTAGGAATATTCTGATTGGCTGATGGAATCAGCCAATCAGAATCAAGTTCAATCCGATTGGCTGATCCAATCAGCCAATCAGATTGAGCTCGCATTCTATTGGCTGTTCGGATCAGCCAATAGAATGCAAGCTCAATCTGATTGGCTGATTGGATCAGCCAATCGGATTGATCTTGATTCTGATTGGCTGATTCCATCAGCCAATCAGAATATTCCTACCTTAATTCCGATTGGCTGATAGAATCCTATCAGCCAATCGGAATTCGAGGGACGCCATCTTGGATGACGTCCCTTAAAGGAACCGTCATTCTTCAGTTGGACATCGCCGGATGAAGATGGGTCCGCGGTGGAGGTCTTCAGGATGGAGCCGGTCCTCATCGGATGAAGATAGAAGATGCCGCTTGGAAGATGATGGTTGCCGGTCTGGATCTACTCTTCTTCCCGGATAGGATGAAGACTTTGGAGCCTCTTCTGGACTTCTTCAGCCACCGGATGATGGATCGCAAGCCCCCGCTTGGGTTGGATGAAGATTTTGGAGCCAGGACCGATCGGTGATACCCGGTGAGGTGAAGACAAGGTAGGATGATCTTCAGGGGCTTAGTGTTAGGTTTATTTAAGGGGGTTTTGGGTTAGATTAGGGGTATGTGGGTGGTGGGTTGTAATGTTGGGGTGGGTATTGTATGGTTTTTTTTTACAGGCAAAAGAGCTGAACTTCTTGGGGCATGCCCCGCAAAGGACCCTGTTCAGGGCTGGTAAGGTAAAAGAGCTTTGAACTTTAGTAATTTAGAATAGGGTAGGGCATTTTTTTATTTTGGGGTTTTTTTTTATTTTATTAGGGGGCTTAGAGTAGGTGTAATTAGTTTAAAATTGTTGTAATATTTTTCTTATGTTTGTAAATATTTTTTTATTTTTTGTAACTTAGTTCTTTTTTATTTTTTGTACTTTAGTTAGTTTATTTCATTGTAGTTATTTGTAGGTATTGTATTTAATTAATGTATTGATAGTGTAGTGTTAGGTTTAATTGTAGGTAATTGTAGGTATTTTATTTAATTAATTTAATGATAGTATAGTGTTAGGTTTAATTTTAACTTAGGTTAGGATTTATTTTACAGGTAATTTTGTAATTATTTTAACTATTTTAGCTATTAAATAGTTCTTAACTATTTAATAGCTATTGTACCTGGTTAAAATAAATACAAAGTTACCTGTAAAATAAATATTAATCCTAAAATAGCTATAATATAATTTTAATTTATATTGTAGCTATATTAGGATTTATTTTACAGGTAAGTATTTAGCTTTAAATAGGAATAATTTATTTAATAAGAGTTAATTAATTTTGTTAGATTTAAATTATATTTAAGTTAGGGGGGTGTTAGTGTTAGGGTTAGACTTAGCTTTAGGGGTTAATACATTTATTAGAATAGCGGTGAGCTCCGGTCGGCAGATTAGGGGTTAATAATTGAAGTTAGGTGTCGGCGATGTTAGGGAGGGCAGATTAGGGGTTAATACTATTTATTATAGGGTTAGTGAGGCGGATTAGGGGTTAATAACTTTATTATGATAGCGGTGCGGTCTGCTCGGCAGATTAGGGGTTAATAAGTGTAGGCAGGTGGAGGCGACGTTGTGGGGGGCAGATTAGGGTTAATAAATATAATATAGGGGTCGGCTGTGTTAGGGGCAGCAGATTAGGGGTACATAAGGATAATGTAAGTAGCGTCAGTTTACGGAGCGGCAGATTAGGGGTTAAAAATAATATGCAGGGGTCAGCGATAGCGGGGGTGGCAGATTAGGGGTTGATAAGTGTAAGGCTAGGGGTGTTTAGACTCGGGGTACATGTTAGGGTGTTAGGTGCAGACGTAGGAAGTGTTTCCCCATAGCAAACAATGGGGCTGCGTTAGGAGCTGAACGCGGCTTTTTTGCAGGTGTTAGGTTTTTTTCCAGCTCAAACAGCCCCATTGTTTCCTATGGGGGAATCGTGAACGAGCACGTTTTTGAGGCTGGCCGCGTCCGTAAGCAACTCTGGTATTGAGAGTTGAAGCTGCGTTAAATATTCTCTACGCTCCTTTTTTGGAGCCTAACGCAGCATTTATGTGGACTCTCAATACCAGAGTTATTTTTATGGTGTGGCCAGAAAAAAGCCAGCGTTAGCTACGCGGGTCCTTACCGACAAAACTCTAAATCTAGCCGTAAGTTAGCTACAATATAACTAATAGTTACATTGTATCTAGCTTAGGGTTTATTTTTATTTTACAGGCAAGTTTGTATTTATTTTAACTAGGTACAATAGTTATTACATAGTTATTAACTATTTAATAACTACCTAGCTAAAATAAATACAAAAGTACCTGTTAAATAAAACCTAACCTAAGTTACAATTACACCTAAAACTACACTATAATTAAATTAATTCCCTAAATGAAATACAATTAAATACAATTAAATAAAATTATCTAAAGTACAAACCCCCCACTAAATTACAGAAAATAACAAACAAATTACAAGATTTTTAAACTAATTACACCTAATCTAATCCCCCTAACAAAATAAAAAAGCCCCCCCCCCAATAAAAAAGCCCTACCCTACACTAAATTAGAAATATAGCCCTTAAAAGTGCCTTTTGCAGGGCATTGCCACAAAGTAATCAGCTCTTTTACCTGTAAAAAAATACAAACAACCCCCCAACAGTAAAATCCACCACCCCCACAACCAACCCTACTCTAAAACCCACCCAATTCCCCCTTAAAAAACCTAACACTAAACCCTTGAAGATCACCTTACTAAAGAGACGTCTTCATCCAACCCGGCCAAAGTCCTCAACAAAGCCGGGAGAAGTCTTCATCCAAGCCGGGCAAAGTGGTCCTCCAGACGGGCAGAAGTCTTCATCCAGACGGCATCTTCTATCTTCATCCATCCGGCACGGAGCAGGTCCATCTTCAAGACATTCGACACGGAGCATCCTCTTCATCCGACAGCTAACACAGAATGAAGGTACCTTTAAGTGACATCATCCAAGATGGCGTCCCTTCAATTCTGATTGGCTGATAGAATTCTATCAGCCAATCGGAATTAAGGTAGAAAAAATCCTATTGGCTGATGCAATCAGCCAATAGGATTGAGCTTGCATTCTATTAGCTGATTGGATCAGTCAATAGGATTGAACTTCAATCCTATTGGCTGATTGCATTAGCCAATAGGATGTTTTCTACCTTAATTCTGATTGGCTAATAGATTTCTATCAGCCAATCGGAATTGAAGGGACGCCATCTTAGATGACATCACTTGAAAGTACCTTCATTCTGTGTTAGTTGTTGTTCGATGAAGAGAATGCTCCACGTCGGATGTCTTGAAGATGGACCCGCTCCACGCTGAATTAATGAAGATAGAAGATGCCGTCTGGATGAAGACTTCTGCCCATCTGGAGGACCCCTTTGCCTGGCTTGGATGAAGACTTTTTTGTAATTTAGTGTAGGGTAGGGGTTTTTTTCATTTTGGGGGGCTTTTATAATTTGTTAGGGGGATTAGATTAAGTGTAATTAGTTTAAAAATCTTGTAATTTGTTTATTATTTTCTGTATATTAGTGTTTGGCTTTTTTTGTACTTTAGATAATTTTATTTAATTGTTTTTAATTGTATTTAATTTAGGGAAATAATTTAATTATAGTGTAGTGTTAGGTGTAATTGTAACTTCGGTTAGGTTTTATTTTACAGGTAACTTTGTATTTATTTTAGCTAGGTAGTTATTAAATAGCTAATAACTATTTAATAACTATTGTACCTAGTTAAAATAAATACAAACTTGCCTGTAAAATAAAAATAAATCCTAACATAGCTACAATGTAACTATTAGTTATATTGTAGCTAGTTTAGGGTTTATTTTATAGGTAAGTATTTAGTTAATGATAGGAATTTTTATTTAGATTTCATTTAATTATATTTAAGTTAGGGGGTGTTAGGGTTAGGGTTAGACTTAGGTTTAGGGGTTAATACATTTAGTATAGTGGTGGCAACATTGGGGATGGCAGATTAGGGTTAATAAATGTACCAAAGTACCAAAGAGATGTAAAAGACTATGAATTAGACATTGTGTACTCATGGCAAAAGAATCAGCCAAACAGACAAAAGAACCACTCACAACATAACAATAAGAACAAAAATAAAAACAAAAGGAAGGGCAACTTTAATCACACATCCAATGCCAAACGAGTAACCTTTTCTAGCATAGATACAGAAAACACAGAATCCTCATCAATAACAGAGGATACCCAAGCACAAACTTCCACTAAAGAAGTAGCCAATACAAGTACTGCAGAAGGCAGGGTAAAGTTATCCACACTAGTAAACACACCAATTACCAGCAGCACACCAAAAAAGGATTTGCCACTACGCTACCCAAGCAGAATAAAAAAGACCACACAAAAGAAGTAGGATCAGTAATTTATTTGTCTAACACTTTACTCACTAGTTCACAGATCACTTTGTTAAACAAAGGATTATCATTTGCACCATCCACTCATTTTGATTTATTTTCGACCATACTAGATGTTAATGCCTTGGTCAGGAAAATCACGTTGTATAAATACTTCTCGCTTTTTCCACAAATTACATGTCAACAAAGTGATGTCTCAATAGTGGATTACACCTCTCCTTCAATTGAACAATCCATAGCTCTAAAATTTACAGACCAACAGGATCTTAATACACTTATTTCACTACAAGCCACAACACTAAGAGAAGCCAGCACTTACGATACTATTCCCAAATTTAACACCACTTCTCACAGTAAGTCTCACTTCTACCCAGTTCACAGTAGAAGTGAACCAATTGAAATGTTCCAAAATCTAATAGAACTAGAGATCACTAGCCTACATTCTTCACTAGACAATCCACCTATCACACACCTTACATCAGTCACCAAACACAACCTATCTAGCAATGAACAACAAGCACTTTTGTCACTCAGTAACAACAAAGATATATTAGTCACTTCAGCGGACAAGGGAGGAGCAGTAGTCATTCTTAATACTGCCGACTACAAGAAAGAAGTCTATAAACAATTAAATGACAGGGATACATACCAGAAACTCACGTTTAACCCTACCCACAAATACCAAAAAGAACTCCATTCATTACTAGATTCGGCAATAGAAGAGGGCACCCTTAGTTCAGAACTAGCTAAATATTGCCTAGTTGAACACCCCATTATTCCTACCTTTCGCACAGTACCAAAGATACATAAAACGCTTATCAACACACCAGGCAGACCCATTGTAGCCATCCGGGGCTCATTATGCGAGAGGATAGGTGACTGGTTGGACAACGTGTTACAACCCATTGTCAAGTCTCTTCCTGGCTATATACGATATAGCACTCATCTTATACAACAAATCCAATCAATCACCTGGCAAGATAATTACATATGGCTTACTATAGACGTAACAGCTCTTTATTCAAGCATTCCCCATGAGGAAGGTGTAAAAGCACTGACATATATGCTCAAACGGTACACAAGCTATCCAGATAGATTCATTGCCTTTCTAGAAGAACTTACGTTATTTCTTCTCACTCACAACTACTTTGTCTTCGAGGGCCAGTACTACCTCCAAAAATGTGGCACGGCCATGGGGGCCAAGTTTGCCCCCTCATATGCTAATTTGTATATGGGATATTTTGAACATCTTTATCTTTTTGGAGGTGGATTGGCTCTTGGTAACAAAGTGGTTGTATATGGCAGGTTCATAGACGACCTCATCCTCATCTATAGAAACAACACCGAACTAACTATACAAGAGATGATCAATTACTTTAATAGCAACACATTGAACCTCAAATTTACACACAAAAACAATGACTTAATAATCAATGTTCTAGATCTCACACTAGAACACAATGGCGAAGGCCAGCTAGTAACTAGTACATTTAGGAAACCTTTATCAAAAAACACCATCCCAATACCTAAGACTATGGAGAAACTGTAGTTCCCTCTACCTTTATAATAAACAAGCAGAAGAACTTACCCATAGACTAGTAGCAAGAGGCTATAACAAAAAAGCATTCTCCTCATGATTAAATCCCAGTTAGCCAAAATGGACAGGAGTAAACTTCTCAATAAGAGTACATGCACTAAAATTCAGAAAGCACTCACCAATAAGAACAAGACCATTACACCAAGGGAAAATATATGCTTTGTAACAAACTATAGCAATCAATTATACGCCATTGTTAAGATCATAAAAAAATATCTACCAGTCCTAAATGGAGATATGACTTTAAGACACAAATTGGACAATAACATTAAATGTGTGGACAAAAAAGCACCAACCATACATGATAAAATTACACAGAAATTCCATCAAAAAGTCCCACCCAACACCAACTGGCTAACACCAACCAAAGGGAACTACAAATGTGGCCATATACCATGTAAAAGTTGTAAATACACCAACAGTAGCTCCACTTTCCATTCATCACAGACCAATAAATCATACCCCATCACCACCAGAATGGACTGCACATCCACACACATAATATATCTCATAACATGTACATATTGTCAACAACAGTACATAGGGATCACAACACGGCCACTGAAAGACCGCATAAGAGAACACCTACTATCAATAGAGGATGAAGTTCCAAGAACTCCAGTGGCCAAACACTTCCACACACATGAACAGAAATTAACCTACTTCTCCTTTAAAGCAATTGAAGAAACACTAAAAAATCCACTAGGGGGTGATAGAAATAGGGCACTATCAAAAAGAGAAGTATATTGGATATTTATGCTACAGACTAGAGTACCACAAGGTATGAACAAAAAGTATGACGTAAATCTATTTATAGATTAATCTATATATATTTGAATCTGGTTTCATCATTCAATGAAAATAAATATCCTTACACTACAGCTCTCCTCCCTTTAAGCAACATCACATCAATATTCTTTGTATTGTAGTGCCTCTTTAACTTTAATAAGTACCACTAGTCTGATATGTCCCCCTTTTGTTACTCCAATATCTCCCATGTTTTTCTTGTTTTTTCTTCCTCCTTCACATATTCAGTTAGTTTTTCTTCCTTTTTTTAATTTTTCAATCACTCTACAAGAAAATGTTTTTATCCTCTATAGCATAGATGTTGTAAACCCATAGGGCATAATCCCTATCTTCTTCTCCCCAGAAATGATTGGAGATAGGACTCCCCCCTTTCTTCCGTTATATTAATGAATATACCGTCCTTCAGGACACTACATGCAAGCCATGCAAGCTAATCATATACCACATGCTAGGCAGGCATTGTTGAGAATATTAATAGTTAACAGGGGGACCACTTAGAGATACACTCCATCTAGCTACCTTAAATACTAAAAATCTGTATTAGTGCTCTTTACTATTTCTTTTATTATTATTTATTGATGTTTCTACATTTCAGCTTTCTACCAATGTCTATGTATTATTGAGCCTGCAATGTTATTAATTCTTTTTAATTACCAATTCCCCTTTTTTTGTATGTAGTTGTTTATAGCGGTTTATCAACTCAGTATATATCAAAATCAATTTGGTCATCTGTATTATGTGCCATTATTTATATTGTATTCTTTCAAACTAGAATTATGTGTTCTATTCTTGAAAATATATATATATATATATATATATATATATAACTATTATCCACATTAGCAAACTGTACATTGATTATACTGCCTAATGACAACACCATGTTCCAATTGAAAACACTAACTGTAGTATCATATTTCTAAATTTTTATATTTCTAAGTATTTATCATATGCTTATGTCTGTTTTAATATGCTTTCCCCTGCTGGACTGCAACAATATAGGTGTGAGCTATTGCTCTGATTGCCAGGTACATTTAGGTGTGTTATCCTTCACCCACCAGCCTATACAGTTTATTCTATACAACAAGGGTTAATAAGAACACACCCATCTTTACATCTCCTATTAGCCACTTACAACTATAAATTGACCTCCAGCAGCAGGAACCAATATCTCTGATGAAGCGCATGTGCTCATGAGCGAAACGCGTAAGATAGGAGCTTACCTTATGTCTAGCATTGAAGCTTGCTCCGAATAAAACCTTTTGCATTCACTCTAAGACTCAGTGCTTCCTTTTCCTCATCTTCATAATAAATGTAGGTAGGTGGCAGCGATGTTAGGGCCGGCAGATTAGGGGTTAATTATATTTAACTAATGTTTGCAAGGCGGGAGTATGGCGGTTTACGGGTTAATATGTTTATTATAGTGGTGGCGACGTTGGGGGCAGCAAATTAGGGGTTAATAAGTGTAGGTAGGTTGCGGCGACATTGGGGGCGGCAGAGTAGGGGTTACTAAATATAATGTAGGGTTCGGCGATGTTGGCGGCAGCAGATTAGGGGTTCTTAAGTATAATGTTGGTGGCGGTGGTGTCCGGAGCGGCATATTAGGGGTTAATAATTATAATGTAGGTGTTGGTGGTGTGGGGGGCAGCAGATTAGGGGTTAATAAGTGTAAGATTAGGGGTGTTTAGACTCAGGGTTCATTTTAGGGTGTTAAGTGTAGACATAAAATGCATTTCCCCATAGGAATCAATCGGGCTGTGTTAAGGAGTTTTACGCTGCTTTTTTTGCAGGTGTTAGACTTTTTTTCAGCTGGCTCTCCCCGTTGATTCCTATGTGGAAATTGTGCACGAGCATGTTACACCAGCTCACCGCTAACGCAAGCAGCGCTGGTATTGGAGTGCGGTAATGAGCAAAATTTTGCTCAATGCTCACTTCTTGTCTGGTTTGTAAAAACCCGTAATACCAGTGCTGTCTGTAAGTGAGCGGTGAGCATAAACTGCTCATTAGCACCGCATAGCCTCTAATGCAAAACTCATAATCTAGCCAATAGATTGTATCATCATCAAACTAAGTTTAATGAACAAAATCATTTGCTAACAGCACCTATTTAAATAATCTCACAACAGACTGCATCATCATAAAACTAAGTTTAATAAACAAAAACTTTTTTTACTTGCATTTTTCTGCAATCAGTTCTCTGCATTGTTAGCATGTTAGATAATATTGGGTCTGCACCTATTCTATGCATTTCAATCTGCAGTAATTAATAAGCAGTTAGGCACCCTCACCTCAAGCAACTGGACAGGAAGAAAATAGGGAAGTGGCTGCTAAACTTGTTGCTCGATAGCTAATGTCTGCTCTGTGTACAAAGATCAATTTCAGGCTGTTAAGTTGCATAACATTGCTGCAAAACAAGCAGGCAGCTTTACCTACTGGCTATTTTAATTAGTGCACTTTTCTTTCCAAAGCTTTTCAATAGCAGTCACATGACTGATAAAAAAAGGTTGTTATTCTGAAACGGCGCAAAATGAACCGGCGTAAACCAAGGGCCACCTGTATATGTAATATTTATATTTCTCCAAATATGATCTTAGTAGAATCAGCTGTCTCATCTGATATAAGCACTACTAATTTACAAATTATTTTATGCAACCTAAATTATCTTGCCCTACTGTATAAGGAAAGAATACAATCAAAACATAATTAAAACTACACAATCTTTTTAAAGGTAAACACATCTTTATGGTAAGACCATTTCTTTCACTGACAAACACCTGGAATTACAAAACTCAAATAGCAGATACCATACCAGTTAATAAAGGGAAAAATGCATTTGCTTTCATAACACAGATCCAATAAGAGCCATTGTAAGTAGAAAATATACCATCAATACCATTAGAATTATACTACTCCCAAAACTCATATTTCTATGTATAATTGATAAAATTTCTAGTTGAGACGTGTCCTCAATCTTTAATTTCAAGTAGTTTGACAATACACTAAGGAATGATTACAATGGGAAATTCCTACAAAAACGTCCTATTCTCATACCTTTCTCCATTGAAAGACACATTTATCCCTTCTTCGCTTAAATATTAAGGGGCGGTAAAGAAACATGGGGGAACCTTCTGTGTTCTACAAAAGTGAAGGGTCTAGAATATTCTGAGATATTGCAGCATTTTCTTTAAACTATAAAGGTGCAAACATATTCTCTATACTCAATGGGCCATACACTAGGTTACAATACTGCAATTTTAGAGTTACACTTATCTGGAGGGTTACTTTGTTTAATTACATAAACTACAATGTGTACTAATACAAATAAGGCATACTTTTCTGCAGACAAAGCTATATGACTTCTTATAACTAATATGATCAATACAAATAACACAATTACAAGAGAATATAAAACAAACAATATGAGTAAACAGATTAAAACAATACTCCCCTACTTTAGCTGTGGATGACTCTGTAACAGCGTAACAGTTCCTCAGCTCCAACAGTTAATGCACAGTCCAGAGAAGGATAGTCTTTATGTTCTGAAGACACACATCATAGGAAACAGTCATAGATTACCCAGAGTCCAGTTCTGGGGCTGGTACCAGCTTCCAATGCAAAGAGTGGATCCAAAAGATAGTTCAGCAACTTTGACTGCAGTATGGTGGTTAAAACAAACTTGACAAAAGGTATTTTTATCTTCCCTTTCTTTCCTTTACCTAGGCACCAGGCATCTCTTTATTTAAAAGATTTACTTGCATTCAATCTGCAATAGTTTGGAGAGTGTACTATGGAATTTCATCTGTACAGATTTACCTAAATATGAAAAACTCAAAAATCATTTAGTTAGTGTTTTTTTTTTTATCTATACAGCTCTATGATCTCATCCTGCAAATTAGGGTTGCACCGATACCATTTTTTTATGACTGAGTACAAGTACCAATACTTGTTTTCAAATACTCGCCGATACCAATTACCAATACTTTTTTTTAATGTCATGTGACAGTTTACCAAGCACAATACAGACTAATTATTTAAGATTCCTTCTTTATGATTATAAAGGACTGTAATTTAAAAGACATTATGAAATAATAAAACAGTTTTATTTGTCAAAAGTTTACTGAACATGTTTATAAATAAAAAATATTACAATAAAATATTAAATTTAAAGGGGTGATGCAATTGGGTTGTAGGGCTGTTATATAACACCAATCTGACATTTGTATGGAGGTTAGACTCTAAGTTGAACAGTCTTTCACTTTCCACCATACTGCATGGGGCAGAAAGATATTTTTGGGCCATTTTAGCCAGAGCTGGAAATCTGTTTATTAACTGCCCAGTACTTCAGGGGTTTGTCTGAACGAGGTACAGTGATCTCTACTACAATAATACAAATAACAGCAATTTGTATTGGCAGAACAGTAGTAAACAATTTTTAGTTTAGTCTCCACTCCAGTTTAAAATGAAATGGGAACATGCAGTTTGAAAAAACGCCACAAGATAGCATATGGGTAGGTAGTGGAGGTATCGGTTTAAGTATCGGTGCAATTGCACGAGTACAAGTACTCATGCAAATACTTGGTATCGGTACCGATACCGATACTAGTATCGGTATCGGTGCAACCCTACTGCAAATACAATAATTTTGTTAACAAATTGTCTAAATATTTTAGGTTAAATTTCTTACTTAAAAACAATCACCCAAATCACATAAAGATACTCATTAATACTCCCCCATTTGTTCGCGTGAAACACCCTATGTGTCAAGCAAACACAATATGACAGCAAACTAAAAGACAATCTATGCACTCCTAAAAGAAGTAGCATCCTTAAAATCAGGCAAATCAAATACACCTCAATATTCAATATTCCATTCATATAGCACCCTTCCACTCACATTCCCTGAAATTAAAAACATCAAAAAACATTCTCTAAGAATTCATTTAAAAACAACTATCCACTACGCAAAAGAAAACATTAACAGCCCTCAAAAACACAATCAACGTGAAAGCAAGCACATATACTTATTACACTCACTGAAACACTGCTCTTAGAAATACTACATTCTAACAAAACACTACAAATAATTAAAATCCTATAACAACATTTAGCTATGGTTTTGTAAAATTTGACCCTGCACAATAACCCACTGTTAAGGAATCATGTTTGTCACAGATAATTTGTGAAAAGCTTTAGAATCCAATCTATTGGCAGAAGTAATTAGTCACACAGCCATTGCATGCTATGCTATACTTTAATATATATACTTTTAATAAATACACAATTATTTTAGTTTGTTTATTTTTTTTTTTACAATTTGATATTCAACATTGTTGCAGCTCTCTGACTAAATATAACAATTGTATACAAAAAAATGAAATTTATGTTAATAATAATTTACACTAATAGTCTAAAATGACAGTTTACCCCCTTTAAATTGTTCCCAATGATCCATCTTACCTGATGGAGTGTATTTTTTTTTTTTTACAAATAGCTCCTTCACCCCTATTGTGGCATTTAAAAAAGCTGATTCAGCCTGTGGTATACCCACTTATAGTAAAAGTTTGTATACTAGAGCTTCATCTATTGAATAGCCTAAGTAACCACAGTCAGAAGAAGAAATTACACTCTCCGTGGGGTACAGGATAGTAAAGTAATAAAATGACAATATTCCATTGTTCTATCTAAGTATTGAGCTTTGGTTTTCCAGAAATATATCAGATAAGGACAATGAGATATGCTATTACCTGAAACTCAACCCATTGTAATAGGTTTTGGATGAAGAGCACAAAAGCAGATACTTCATATATATAAATAAACCTGCAAATGCAATTTCTCCTACATCTTTCTACTATACAGCTGGTGTAAAAATCATTGAAAATACATCAATGTAAAAACAATTTTACAGTGTACTATCCCTTTAAGGGATGACCATTTATAATATGTATATTACATATATAACCTAGCCATGATTAGGAAACTTGTATCATATACCATTAAAATTCTACTTGTTTACTGTATCGTAACCTGCATATATTTAAATGAGAGCCATCACAGCATAAATAATTTTACACAGTAATATGTTACCAGATTATATTAAAACTCTACTGAATTACTCTACTTGCAAAATAAGCAGACCCAAATACTTTAGATACATTTAACAACATACAGCGCATAGTCTTTCCTTTTCTCTTTTTTCACAAACTCCTTGCATAAATCTTGGACATGCTTAAATCGACCTATTAATCACTTGCCAGAAAAAACTCTCTTTTGAATTTACCATGCTTAAAATAATGCCCATCATCGCACTTACAAATTCCTTAGTTAGCTCACTTGCTAAAACAATATATTTGTATGTCTTAGACACATCAAATATCTCATCAATCCTATTACTGGCACACAAAATTAAGCATTGTACACATTTTTATCATTCCATGACTTTAAAATCACGTTACAGCAATAACACTTCAAGCAAATCATTACAGCGTCAGATTAAAAAAAAAAAGCTTTTTGGTTGCGTAAATTTGGACTTTCGGAATCTTTTATCACCTCTACTGCAGATCTTTATTCTAATCCGTCAGCGGTGGTTATGGGTCTAGGATTTTGTTCTGAACCCTTTACAATAATGAACGGCACAAGACAGGGATGTCCGTTGTCCCCGCTCATATGTGCTCTTATAATGGAACCGTTGGCTGAGGCCATTCGCTCTAGCTCTCACATTAGAGGGGTTGAAATACATCATACAGTACAAAAAGTAGCATTGTTTGCTGACGATTTGACAATATTTATTTCTGACCCTATTGCCTCCTTACCCCATCTGTTCTCCTTGTTGGAGAGATTCGCTTCAGTTAGCTACTACAAGCTTAATGTTCTTAAAACAGAGGCTTACACTATAAACATCCCTGCTGAAACTCTCCATACACTTAAAAATCAATGCAAATTCCTGTGGTCCACATCACACATTAAGCATCTTGGTGTTTACTTATCTCACAATATTCCGACTATGATTGACTTGAATTTCACTCCCCTACTTTTAAACATTGAGAAGTCCACTGAAACCTGGAATGTTCCCTCGCTATCTTGGCTTAGTCGAATAGCCGTTTTTAAAATGAGTCTTCTTCCCAAGTTAACGTACCTGTTCCGTTCCCTCCCTATTCCAATCCCCAGAGCTACGATTCACAAATTTCAACAGCTTTGCAACAGATTTATATGGCGCAATAAAGTCCCAAGGGTTGCAACTTGCATCTTGCAGCAACCGCTGTTGGCAGGAGGGGCAGCTGCCCCTAATATATTATGATACCATGAAGCCGCTAGGCTATCCCAGGTGTCCTTATGGGGCTCGGCTTTACAGAGCAGATGGGCCAAACTTGAGCAGGCATCTATTCTGACAGGATATGGTCTGAGGGATTTGCTGTGGATCCCCAAGCATTCTAGACCGTCTGCCTTCTTTGATAACCCTATCATAAAATCGAACCTGAAATTTTGGGATAAGATTCGTAATCTCCCTAACATTGCTCCTCATCCCTCACCATCCCAATCGCTGAGAGGGTTATTGCTGTCTCTACCTGACACCCACCCGAATCTTTGGTTCGGATTGGGATTGACTAAGATAACAGACCTCTATACGGAAGGTAAGCTGCTCACGTTCCAAGGTTTCCTCAGGAAGTATAGCCCACCTCTTATTCTACATTTTGAATTCTGGAGACTGCGCAGTTTACTCTCAGTGTGGGGCTTTGATGGAGGACCCATGAAGCCCAAAACTGGGTGGGAGACGAGATGGGAATCACAGTCCCCTCCTACAAATATTTTGTCCTTTTCGTATATTGCTATCTTGAACCCACCGATATTTTATAAATCGCCCCCAATAAAACATTGGGAAACCTCCCTAGCTCTCACGCATGACCTACAACAATGGAGGACCGCAACGCGACTTACCAAAAAAGCTATACACTGTACAACCTTGTACGAGTTGTTTTTAAAAATTATGTTGCAATGGCACATGACACCCCTCCGCCTATTCAAAATCTCGCCTATCAACTCCCCTAAGTGTTGGAGGGGATGGAGGTCACTGGGGACCCCCCAGCACATCTGGTGGTCTTGCCCACAGATCCAGCACTCCAGTATTGCACCTTGAAAGGTATTCAGATGCCTACTTCAACAAGCATCTGCCTATTCCACATTCTGCCCACACGCCTGACTTTACTGCAGAAACTATTTTGTATCTACCAATTTCTGGCAGTTAAATTGGCCGTAGCCCGGATGTGGCTTCAGCGGGTCTCACCCTCTTGGGAACAAGTGGTTGATATCTTAAAATATGTAAGGACAATGGAATCATTTTTTCCCACATACATGGAACGGAAGACCTCCAGATTATGATCTGGGACTATGGTCCAGACTAAAGTTAACTGGGATTCTTACTACAGCCCTATGATGCCTTCGCACTGTAATACTAATCCAGTCTTCCCCTATCCCTATCCTCCCCCGATATGTGACCTTTCCCGCCCTCCCTCCTTTCCCCTCCCAATATGAGACCCCCTACCCTTTCCCCTCCTTTCCCCCTCTCACCCCTCCTTTCCCCCTTTTTTTTTTTCTTCTTTCTCACCATTCAGACACAGATCTCAAAGGTTATTTTTGTATTTAAATATGCAATGGTTAAGTTTTGATTTGGTAAACATAGTTATATTATGACTTTTTGTAGCATTTATACAATGTTGAACTATCTAGGCAATCGGGACTGAAATTGTCTCACTATGGAAGATTGGTTTACAGCACTCCCACCTGGATAGGTGGGGAAAAAGTTGGAGACTCATGGACAGTGGATTATACCATTCATCATCTCCTTTTACAGACATTTCTACTCTGTTGTTATATATAATTTGTAACACAGTAAGATTATTATGTTATGGGATGATGTTATTTACTTGTTTGCTCTTGCTGTTATTATTAGACATGTGCACCGCTAAAAAATTTGGTTCGTTTTCGGTTCTGATCGATTCGGACTTTTCGAATTTCGTTTCGGATCGAATCTGATTCGGCAAAATTTGAATAAATTCGTTTTGGATTTATTCGGATTCGGCTGAATTCGGTTCTATTCCGTTCCGAAATTCGGTATGTTTTTAGTACACTAACACCCATTTAGTACACTAAGTCACTAACACCCATAAACTACCTATGAACCACTAAACCGAGGCCCCCCCACATCGCAAACCCTATAATAACATTATTTAACCCCTAATCTGCCGATCGGATATCGCCGCCGCCTACATTATAGCTATTAACCCCTAATCTGCTGTCCCTAACACCGCCGACCCCTACATTATAGTTATTAACCCCTAATCTGCCTCCCCCAACGTCGCCGCAATCTAACTACAAGTATTAACCCCTAATCTGCCGACCCGATATCGCCGCCGCCTACATTATAGCTATTAACCCCTAATCTGCTGTCCCTAACACCGCCGACCCCTACATTATAGTTATTAACCCCTAATCTGCCTCCCCCAACGTCGCCGCAATCTAACTACAAGTATTAACCCCTAATCTGCCGACCCGATATCGCCGCCGCCTACATTATAACTATTAACCCCTAATCTGCTGTCCCTAACACCGCCGACCCCTACATTATAGTTATTAACCCCTAATCTGCCTCCCCCCAACGTCGCCGCAATCTAACTACAAGTATTAACCCCTAATCTGCCGACCGCAAATCGCCGCCACTATAATAAATGTATTAACCCCTAAACCGCCGCACTCCCGCCTCGCAAACACTATAATACATTTTATTAACCCCTAATCTGCCCTCCCTAACATCGCCGCCACCTACCTACAATTATTAACCCCTAATCTCCCGCCCCCATCGTCGCCGCTACTATAATAAAGTTATTAACCCCTAAACCTAAATCTAACCCTAACACTAACACCCCCTAACTTAAATATAATTTAAATAAAACAAAATAAATTTACTATAGTTAAATAAATGAATCCTATTTAAAACTAAATACTTACCTGTAAAATAAACCCTAAGATAGCTGCAATATAACTAATAGTTACATTGTAGCTATTTTAGGATTTATTTTTATTTTACAGGCAACTTTGTATTTATTTTAACTAGGTACAATAGTTATTAAATAGTTAATAACTATTTAATAACTACCTAGCTAAAATAAATACAAATTTACCTGTAAAATAAATCCTAACCTAAGTTACAATTACACCTAACACTACACTATCATTAAATTAACTAAATAAATGAATCATATTTAAAACAAAATACTTACCTGTAAAATAAACCCTAATATAGCTGCAATATAACTAATAGTTACATTGTAGCTATTTTAGCATTTATATTTATTTTACAGGCAACTTTGTATTTATTTTAACTAGGTACAATAGCTATTAAATAGTTATTGACTAATTAATAGCTACCTAGTTAAAATAATTACAAAATTACCTGTAAAATAAATCCTAACCTAAGTTACAATTAAACCTAACACTACACTGTCATTAAATAAATTAACTACAAGTACCTACAATTATCTACAATTAAATAAACTAAAGTACAAAACCCCCCCACTAAATTACAAAAAAAAACAAACACTAAATTACAAAAAATAAAAAAATATTACAAGAATTTTAAACTAATTACACCTAATCTAAGCCCCCTAATAAAATAACAAAGCCCCCCAAAATAAAAAAAATGCCCTACCCTATACTAAATTACAAAAGTTAACAGCTCTATTACCTTACCAGCCCTGAACAGGGCCCTTTGCGGGGCATGCCCCAAAGAAAACAGCTCTTTTGCCTGTAAAAAAAAAAAACAATCCCCCCCCCACATTACAACCCACCACCCACATACCCCTACTCTAACCCAAACCCCCCTTAAATAAACCTAACACTACCCCCCTGAAGATCTCCCTACCTTGAGTCGTGTTCACCCAGCCGGGCCGAAGTCTTCATCCGATGGGGCAGAAGAGGACATCCAGACCGGCAGAAGTCTTCATCCAAGCGGGGCAAGAAGAGGTCTTCCATCCATCATACAAGTACCAAAATACAAACAAACACTAAATTACAAAAAATAATAAAATATTACAATAATTTTAAACTAATTACACCTAATCTAAGCCCCCTACTAGCTATTAATATAGCTTCAATATAACTAATAGTTACATTGTAGCTATTTTAGGATTTATATTTATTTTACAGGCAACTTTGTATTTATTTTAACTAGGTACAATAGCTATTAAATAGTTAATAACTATTTAATAACTACCTAGCTAAAATAAATACAAATTTACCTGTAAAATAAATCATAACCTAAGTTACAATTACACCTAACACTACACTATCATTAAATTTACTAAATAAATGAATCCTATATAAAACTAAAGACTTACCTGTAAAATAAACCCTAATATAGCTGCAATATAACTAATAGTTACATTGTAGCTATTTTAGCATATATATTTATTGTACAGGCAACTTTGTATTTATTTTAACTAGGTACAATAGCTATTAAATAGATATTTACTGTTTAATAGCTACCTAGTTAAAATAATTACAAAATTACCTGTAAAATAAATCCTAACCTAAGTTACAATTAAACCTAACACTACACTATCATTAAATAAATTAACTACAAGTACCTACAATTAAATACAATTAAAAAACTAAACTAAAGTACAAACCCCCCCCCCACTAAATTACAAAAAATACAAAAATATTACAAGAATTTTAAACTAATTACACCTAATCTAAGCCCCCTAATAAAATAACAAAGCCCCCCAAAATAAAAAAAAATGCCCTACCCTATACTAAATTACAAAAGTTAACAGCTCTATTACCTTACCAGCCCTGAACAGGGCCCTTTGCGGGGCATGCCCCAAAGAAAACAGCTCTTTTGCCTGTAAAAAAAAAACACAATCCCCCCCCACATTACAACCCACCACCCACATACCCCTACTCTAACCCAAACCCCCCTTAAATAAACCTAACACTACCCCCCTGAAGATCTCCCTACCTTGAGTCGTGTTCACCCAGCCGGGCCGAAGTCTTCATCCGATGGGGCAGAAGAGGACATCCAGACCGGCAGAAGTCTTCATCCAAGCGGGGCAAGAAGAGGTCTTCCATCCATCAGAAAAGTACAAAAAAACAAACAAACACTAAATTAGCAAAAATAATAAAATATTTCAATAATTTTAAACTAATTACACCTAATCTAAGCCCCCTACTAGCTATTAATATAGCTACAATATAACTAATAGTTACATTGTAGCTATTTTAGGATTTATATTTATTTTACAGGCAACTTTGTATTTATTTTAACTAGGTACAATAGCTATTAAATAGTTAATAACTACCTAGCTAAAATAAATACAAATTTACCTGTAAAATAAACCCTAACCTAAGTTACAATTACACCTAACACTACACTGTCATTAAATTAACTAAATAAATTAATCCTATATAAAACTAAATACTTACCTGTAAAATAAACCCTAATATAGCTACAATATAACTAATAGTTACATTGTAGCTATTTTAGCATTTATATTTATTTTACAGGCAACTTTGTATTTATTTTAACTAGGTACAATAGCTATTACATAGATATTTACTGTTTAATAGCTACCTAGTTAAAATAATTACAAAATTACCAGTAAAATAAATCCTAACCTAAGTTACTATTAAACCTAACACTACACTATCATTAAATAAATTAACTACAAGTACCTACAATTAAATACAATGAAATAAACTAAACTAAAGTACAAAACAAACAAACACTAAATTACAAAAAATAAAAAAGATTACAAGAATTTTAAGCTAATTACACCTAATCTAAGCCCCCTAATAAAATAACAAAGCCCCCCAAAATAAAAAAATGCCCTACCCTATACTAAATTACAAAAGTAATCAGCTCTATTACCTTACCAGCCCTTAAAAGGGCCTTTTGCGGGGGCATGCCCCAAAGAAAACAGCTCTTTTGCCTGTAAAAAAAAACACAATACCCCCCCCCACATTACAACCCACCACCCACATACCCCTACTCTAACCCAAACCCCCCTTAAATAAACCTAACACTACCCCCCTGAAGATCTCTCTACCGTGCCTTCACCCAGCGGGCCAAAGTCTTCATCCGATCGGGCAGAAGAGGACATCCAGACCGGCAGAAGTCTTCATCCAAGCGGGGCAAGAAGAGGTCTTCCATCCATCAGAAGTCTTGATCCAGGCGGCATCTTCTCTGTTCATCCATCCGGAGCGGAGCGGCAGCATCCTGAAGACATCCCACGCAGAGCATCCTCTTCTTTCTTGATCCGACGACTAGGTGACTGTACCTTTAAGTGACGTCATCCAAGATGGCGTCCCTTGAATTCCGATTGGCTGATAGGATTCTATCAGCCAATCGGAATTAAGGTAGGAAAAATCTGATTGGCTGATTCAATCAGCCAATCAGATTCAAGTTCAATCCGATTGGCTGATCCAATCAGCCAATCAGATTGAGCTCGCATTCTATTGGCTGATCGGAACAGCCAATAGAATGCGAGGTCAATCTGATTGGCTGATTCCATCAGCCAATCGGATTGAACTTGAATCTGATTGGCTGATTGAATCAGCCAATCAGATTTTTCCTACCTTAATTCCGATTGGCTGATAGAATCCTATCAGCCAATCGGAATTCAAGGGACGCCATCTTGGATGACGTCACTTAAAGGTACAGTCACCTAGTCGTCGGATCAAGAAAGAAGAGGATGCTCTGCGTGGGATGTCTTCAGGATGCTGCCGCTCCGCTCCGGATGGATGAACAGAGAAGATGCCGCCTGGATCAAGACTTCTGATGGATGGAAGACCTCTTCTTGCCCCGCTTGGATGAAGACTTCTGCCGGTCTGGATGTCCTCTTCTGCCCGATTGGATGAAGACTTCGGCCCGCTGGGTGAAGACACGGTAGAGAGATCTTCAGGGGGGTAGTGTTAGGTTTATTTAAGGGGGGTTTGGGTTAGAGTAGGGGTATGTGGGTGGTGGGTTGTAATGTGGGGGGGGGTATTGTGTTTTTTTTTACAGGCAAAAGAGCTGTTTTCTTTGGGGCATGCCCCGCAAAAGGCCCTGTTCAGGGCTGGTAAGGTAATAGAGATGATTACTTTTGTTATTTAGTATAGGGTAGGGCATTTTTTTATTTTGGGGGGCTTTGTTATTTTATTAGGGGGCTTAGATTAGGTGTAATTAGCTTAAAATTCTTGTAATTTTTTTTATTTTTTGTAATTTAGTGTTTGTTTTTTTTGTACTTTAGTTTAGTTTATTTCATTGTATTTAATTGTAGGTACTTGTAGTTAATTTATTTAATGATAGTGTAGTGTTAGGTTTAATAGTAACTTAGGTTAGGATTTATTTTACAGGTAATTGTGTAATTATTTTAACTAGGTAGCTATTAATTAGTCAATAACTATGTAATAGCTATTGTACCTAGTTAAAATAAATACAAAGTTGCCTGTAAAATAAATATAAATGCTAAAATAGCTACAATGTAACTATTAGTTATATTGTAGCTATATTAGGGTTTATTTTACAGGTAAGTATTTAGTTTTATATAGGATTAATTTATTTAGTTAATTTAATGACAGTGTAGTGTTAGGTGTAATTGTAACTTAGGTTAGGGTTTATTTTACAGGTAAATTTGTATTTATTTTAGCTAGGTAGTTATTAACTATTTAATAGCTATTGTACCTAGTTAAAATAAATACAAAGTTGCCTGTAAAATACATATAAATCCTAAAATAGCTACAATGTAACTATTAGTTATATTGTAGCTATATTAATAGCTAGTAGGGGGCTTAGATTAGGTGTAATTAGTTTAAAATTATTGTAATATTTTATTATTTTTGCTAATTTAGTGTTTGTTTGTTTTTTTGTACTTTTCTGATGGATGGAAGACCTCTTCTTGCCCCGCTTGGATGAAGACTTCTGCCGGTCTGGATGTCCTCTTCTGCCCCATCGGATGAAGACTTCGGCCCGGCTGGGTGAACACGACTCAAGGTAGGGAGATCTTCAGGGGGGTAGTGTTAGGTTTATTTAAGGGGGGTTTGGGTTAGAGTAGGGGTATGTGGGTGGTGGGTTGTAATGTGGGGGGGGGATTGTGTTTTTTTTTTACAGGCAAAAGAGCTGTTTTCTTTGGGGCATGCCCCGCAAAGGGCCCTGTTCAGGGCTGGTAAGGTAATAGAGCTGTTAACTTTTGTAATTTAGTATAGGTTAGGGCATTTTTTTTATTTTGGGGGGCTTTGTTATTTTATTAGGGGGCTTAGATTAGGTGTAATTAGTTTAAAATTCTTGTAATATTTTTTTTATTTTTTGTAATTTAGTGGGCGGGGGTTTGTACTTTAGTTTAGTTTTTTTAATTGTATTTAATTGTAGGTACTTGTAGTTAATTTATTTAATGATAGTGTAGTGTTAGGTTTAATTGTAACTTAGGTTAGGATTTATTTTACAGGTAATTTTGTAATTATTTTAACTAGGTAGCTATTAAATAGTCAGTATCTATTTAATAGCTATTGAACCTAGTTAAAATGAATACAAAGTTGCCTGTACAATAAATATAAATGCTAAAATAGCTACAATGTAACTATTAGTTATATTGCAGCTATATTAGGGTTTATTTTACAGGTAAGTCTTTAGTTTTATATAGGATTCATTTATTTAGTTAATTTAATGATAGTGTAGTGTTAGGTGTAATTGTAACTTAGGTTATGATTTATTTTACAGGTAAATTTGTATTTATTTTAGCTAGGTAGTTATTAAATAGTTATTAACTATTTAATAACTATTGTACCTAGTTAAAATAAATACAAAGTTGCCTGTAAAATACATATAAATCCTAAAATAGCTACAATGTAACTATTAGTTATATTGAAGCTATATTAATAGCTAGTAGGGGGCTTAGATTAGGTGTAATTAGTTTAAAATTATTGTAATATTTTATTATTTTTGGTAATTTAGTGTTTGTTTGTATTTTGGTACTTGTATGATGGATGGAAGACCTCTTCTTGCCCCGCTTGGATGAAGATTTCTGCCGGTCTGGATGTCCTCTTCTGCCCCATCGGATGAAGACTTCGTCCCGGCTGGGTGAACACGACTCAAGGTAGGGAGATCTTCAGGGGGGTAGTGTTAGGTTTATTTAAGGGGGGTTTGGGTTAGAGTAGGGGTATGTGGGTGGTGGGTTGTAATGTGGGGGGGGGGGGATTGTGTTTTTTTTTTACAGGCAAAAGAGCTGTTTTCTTTGGGGCATGCCCCGCAAAGGGCCCTGTTCAGGGCTGGTAAGGTAATAGAGCTGTTAACTTTTGTAATTTAGTATAGGGTAGGGCATTTTTTTTTATTTTGGGGGGCTTTGTTATTTTATTAGGGGGCTTAGATTAGGTGTAATTAGTTTAAAATTCTTGTAATATTTTTTTATTTTTTGTAATTTAGTGTTTGTTTTTTTTTGTAATTTAGTGGGGGGGTTTGTACTTTAGTTTATTTAATTGTAGATAATTATAGGTACTTGTAGTTAATTTATTTAATGACAGTGTAGTGTTAGGTTTAATTGTAACTTAGGTTAGGATTTATTTTACAGGTAATTTTGTAATTATTTTAACTAGGTAGCTATTAATTAGTCAATAACTATTTAATAGCTTTTGTACCTAGTTAAAATAAATACAAAGTTGCCTGTAAAATAAATATAAATGCTAAAATAGCTACAATGTAACTATTAGTTATATTGCAGCTATCTTAGGGTTTATTTTACAGGTAAGTATTTAGTTTTAAATAGGAATCATTTATTTAGTTAATTTAATGATAGTGTAGTGTTAGGTGTAATTGTAACTTAGGTTAGGATTTATTTTACAGGTAATTTTGTAATTATTTTAACTAGGTAGCTATTAATTAGTCAATAACTATTTAATAGCTTTTGTACCTAGTTAAAATAAATACAAAGTTGCCTGTAAAATAAATATAAATGCTAAAATAGCTACAATGTAACTATTAGTTATATTGCAGCTATCTTAGGGTTTATTTTACAGGTAAGTATTTAGTTTTAAATAGGAATCATTTATTTAGTTAATTTAATGATAGTGTAGTGTTAGGTGTTAGTGTAACTTAGGTTAGGATTTATTTTACAGGTAAATTTGTATTTATTTTAGCTAGGTAGTTATTAAATAGTTATTAACTATTTAATAACTATTGTACCTAGTTAAAATAAATACAAAGTTGCCTGTAAAATAAAAATAAATGCTAAAATAGCTACAATGTAACTATTAGTTATATTGCAGCTATCTTAGGGTTTATTTTACAGGTAAGTATTTAGTTTTAAATAGGATTCATTTATTTAACTATAGTAAACTTATTTCGTTTTATTTAAATTATATTTAAGTTAGGGGGTGTTAGTGTTAGGGTTAGATTTAGGTTTAGGGGTTAATAACTTTATTATAGTAGCGGCGACGATGGGGGCGGGAGATTAGGGGTTAATAATTGTAGGTAGGTGGCGGCGATGTTAGGGAGGGCAGATTAGGGGTTAATAAAATGTATTATAGTGTTTGCGAGGCGGGAGTGCGGCGGTTTAGGGGTTAATACATTTATTATAGTGGCGGCGATTTGCGGTCGGCAGATTAGGGGTTAATACTTGTAGTTAGATTGTGGCGACGTTGGGGGGAGGCAGATTAGGGGTTAATAACTATAATGTAGGGGTCGGCGGTGTTAGGGACAGCAGATTAGGGGTTAATAGTTATAATGTAGGCGGCGGCGATATCGGGTCGGCAGATTAGGGGTTAATACTTGTAGTTAGATTGTGGCGACGTTGGTTGGGGGCAGATTAGGGGTTAATAACTATAATGTAGGGGTCGGCGGTGTTAGGGACAGCAGATTAGGGGTTAATAGTTATAATGTAGGTGGCGGCGATATTCGGTCGGCAGATTAGGGGTTAATAAAATAATGCAGGTGTCAGCGATAGCGGAGGCAGCAGATTAGGGGTTAATAAGTGTTAGATTAGGGGTGTTTAGAGACTCGGGGTACATGTTAGGGTGTTAGGTGCAGACTTAGTGTTTCCCCATAGGAAACAATGGGGCTGCGGTGTTAGTTTTTTTTCAGCCGAAACTCCCATTGTTTCCTATGGGGAAATGCCGAATCTTAACGAGCTAATTCGGATTTATTCGGAGATACGGCAGCTATTTCGGATTCATTCGGTAGATTCGGAAGTATTTTAATTCGGAAATCCGAATCGATCCGAATCTCCGAATTTACCGAATTTACCGAATTTCCGAATTAATCCGAAACGAACCGCACATGTCTAGTTATTATGGTTATTTATCTAAATAAAAAAAAATAATAAAAAAATAAAAAGCTTTTTGCAGCGATACACACAAAAAAATATATCAACTTGCATACCATAAATTCACTCCCAACATTCAGCAATTTTTACATGCATCAAACTTTTAGAGACACAGAAAACATATTTTACATATATGATTAACGTTCTATCTCTTTAAGGAAAACATATATTTCAAGCATATCAGGGACATTAGAAATACGGCAAGATGAGCTCTCCAACAAATTTAAAATGTATCTAAAATTGTCGAACAAATTTAAAATGTATCTAAAATTGTCCGAACTTGCTAAGAATGGCTATTTCCCAACAAATTGAGACGTAAACAAATTATTTTTAGACAGGATAACAAATCCTCAGATATTTATTGGGGAGTAAACCTTTTACACGTAACACGAGACACAGTAAAACATCAGACAAACACTTCTTACAGATAAAATATACAGAATCTCTGTTTCATTACTGCAAAGACCATAAAACAAAAAGAAAGTGTTTTCACAAACCAATCTATTTTTCAAGATACATCCTGTAATGTCACATTACAACATTATGGGGTAGATTTATCAAAGGCTAGGTGAACTCTGTATGTGCTTTGCCTGTAACTGTGCCCCATCTCTCCTCCGGAGAAGCGCACATATGTGCCTGAACTTATAAAAAAAATAGATGTAATTTTGCGCATTTATTAAAAGGCAAGCTGGGGCGTAATATTGATAAATTTCGCCTGTCAGAAAAGAATTTACTCCCTATTTATCACAGTTTATCTGTACAAATATTTACGCCGCCATGTCTTGATTATGAAAAAAGCAATTTTTAGGTATCTATTTTACACATATTTATATTATAAAATGTTTCTGTGTTGTTTTTGCCATATGTTGGTAATTTAAGATTACAAAAATCAATATATCTATATATATATATATATATATATATATATATATATATAACTCTTTGTACCCATATTCGCCTGTGGAAGCGCACATTTCTCGCAATAACAGTCTCTTCTTGGCACTGAGTCTTTAAAAAATGAGATAAAAGAAGAAAGTACTGCATCACAAGATGTAAAACCATGCATGATAATGGTGTTTGCCTCAGTCTGTATGAGGAAATATAGAACACACAATTTAAGGAGAAATTCCCTATTGGCACAAAGCAATGATAAATAAGAAACTGGGCATATTTGTAGGTCAGGCTGTGAAATTATGCCTATTACTAACGTATATTGGTGCACTCGCCTAGGAGAATGCAAGCAGAGTGCGAAGAAGTTTTTTTCAGATTTCAATTATAGGCACAGATTGCTTTTATAAATATAGAGATTGGTGCTTATGTGTTATTTTGCCTGCAATTACAGGCACATTGCTTTCATTAATCTAGCTCTATGTTAGGGGAGTCAGGAACTTTTCTCCATGAGCACAGTATGCAACAAACAGCTACAGCACTTATCACTAAGCCCTTTAAACAGACCCCACATTCACAACACAATAAGATAGCAATGAAATAAGCAGTTAAGCAACAAGCATGAAGTCACCAGTCAGCTGCAGTGATATTTAAACTAAACTATACTATATGCTTATATAAGGGACTTGTAACCCTTTAAAACCCTTAAAGCGAAAGACTTAACTTCCGTTATCACAAGACTCTAGCTTGCAAACAAATTGGGTAAGACTTTAACTCATGCTATAATTTTCACTATAACTTGTGCTAGATCTCAAACCTATGCAACCCCACGCTTAAAGGGATTCTAAACCTTGCATGATTCAGATAGAGCATTCAATTTTAAGTAACTTTCTAATTTACTCCTATTATCATTTTTTCTTAATTCTCTTGTTATCTGGCTCCTTAGGCATCTAAGCTAAGGAGACAGCAAATTTTGGTTCAGTACCCTGGACAGCATGTATCCACCAATCAGCAAGAACAACCCAGGTTGTGAACTAAAAATGGACTGGCTTCTAAACTTACATGCTTGCTTTTCAAATAAAGATAACAAGATAATGAAGAAAAAAATGATAATAGGAGTAAATTAGAAAGTTGCTTAAAATTGCATGCTCTATCTGAATCATGAAAGACAAAATTTGGGTTCAGTGTCCCTTTAATGGCAGGACTCAAACCTGTCCAGAGGAGTTTAAGCCCTTATAAAGGGACCTTAACCCTTTATATAGTATTACTGCTGTCCAGACTTTGACTTCAGATTCACAGAGGGAAAAGCAGAATAAAAACACGTATTTACTTACCCTTGTGCAATCCCACCCTCTGACACCAGAATTGTTAGACGTTATCTTATAACCAGGGATATCACTTGACACAGCAATATTCTACACCTTCACCTAGAACTGAATGGGTTACTTGGCAAGGTCTCAGAAAACAGCATTTAGAAAGGCAGCAAGTAAAGTCTAATCACTCTTCTGTTTATTATAAGGCATCACAGACTTTTATGGTTACAGTATATTGGGTTAAACAATTATGTAATCATAATCACACCATTTCACACAGTATGCTAAGAACAAAGAACTTCATTAAAAAATAACGAATAAAAAGGAGTATTTTTAGTGAGCAAGGAGTGTTAGATAAAAGTATACCTGGGCGCATCACCAAAGACATAACAAGGCCTTCGGACTAATTATTGAGATAAAGTGTTCAACTTCATATTTTCTCACAGCATAATAACTACCTTATAAAGAAATATAATTAAATCATCTTAAAAATGTATGTTTACACAAAACGGATTACTAGAGACAAAATGGTGTCATTATGGTTATATATTCTTACAACATATTTATTAGAGAAATCAGCAAAGGGCTACAGATGAAAGTATGTATTTTTGCAGACGATACAAAAATTTGTAATAGAGTAAATGTTCCAGGGGGGTATACAAAATGAGAGGTGATATAACAAAATTGGAGGATTGGAGAAATGACTGGGATCAAAAGTTTAACACAGCAAAGTGTAAAATTATGCATTTAGGGTAGAAAAATCAAAATGTTAATTACAGACTCAATGACACTTTACTGACTGAAATGAGGAACGGGACTTGGGGATTATTATTTCAGATGATTTAAAATTTAGTAAACAATGTAGTACTGCAGTGAGTAAGTCCAGCAGGTATTTGCAGAAGAAATAGTAAGGTTCTTATGCCTCTTTACAGATTATTATTTAGGCCTCATCTTGAGTATTGTGTGCAATTCTTGAGGCGATATCTTTAGAAGGATATAAACAAACTTGAATCTGTGCAAAAGAGGGCTGCCAAAATGGTACATGGTCTAAAAAAATAAATGTACCAGGAGATGCTCAATGACCTAAACATGTATAGTTTAAAGGAGAGAAGGGAAAGAGATGATATGATAGCAACTTCCAAGTATATTAAAGGGTTTAATAAAACTAAGTCAGTGAGTATTTTACATAAAAATGAAAATTCAAGAACAAGGGGTCATGATCTCAAGCTGAAGGGTATTATATTTAGGACTAATTTGAAGAAGCACTTCTTTACAGAATTGGTGATTGATTCATGGAGTAAACTTCCACAAGAGATAGTAATGACTAATTTGAAGAAGCACTTTTTTACAGAATGGGTGATTGATTCATGGAATAAACTTCCACAAGAGGTAGTAATGATAATTACTGTGGGGGCTTTAAGAATGTCTGGAATAAGCATAAGGCTATCCTACGAACTAGGACATATTGGGCAGACTTGCTGGGCCTATAGTTCTTATCTGCCATCAATATCTATGTTTCTATGTTTCTATTTTATGCTCCAAAATAGAAGTAAATTGTAAAGTTGTTTAAAATTGCCCGATCTGAATCATGAACAAAATTTTTAGTTTTTTATGTCCCTTTAAGAAGCACCACAATCCTAGTGTCTTAAGTCATTAGGATCTAATTTTTTCATGTAAAAAATAAACAAACAAAAAAACATAATTAAGTTTCTGCTTTTTTGGGAGAATTAAAGATTTTTTAAGTTCTCATTTATTTTTTGGATTAAATTCAAAGTTAATTTTCTTTACTTTAATTGGAACATGTTTTAATACATGTTTGTATTTGTAAAACGTGTTTAATGCAATTTCTCCCCAGGAGATATACATAATTTTTTAAGGTTTGTATTATATAACTTATTTACTATCATCATACATTTATGACATAGCTATACTGTAAATCAAAATGACTGATGGATGTACATTACTTTTAAATTGTACCCTCCAACAGTTTTGTTTTATAGGTGTCCTCTTCCTCTTGTTATATATTTTACTGATTTAGGACATACTTCTTTTGGGAATTCAAATTCCATTGTGACTATGAAACAAGCCTCCCAATTCACTTTTAGAATAATTAAAGATTTGTTTAGTTTCTGGACACTGGTTACTATTCTTTTTCTAGTGTGCAATTTTATTTTTGTGACTATTTAATAAAAATAGGCAGGAAATTAAATTAAGAAGAGCACTGCAGGGTTTCGTGACTGTTTCCTTGTAAATATTTATGCAATAAACCATGTGACCACTGCAATACTTCAAGTGTTTTTAACAGCATGGCTGGTGGGATATTCTGTATACAACATTGCAAGGGTGACAATTTTTTATTGCACTCCATTCATTTCCGATTATATTATAGTATAATGCTGTTGGCTATCTACTAGATTGTTTTAATATTTGAGTCAAGACAAAGAATAAATCAGTTTTAATTGGTACCTTTATAATCCACTCTCTGCTGCCACATAATTATTTGGAGAAATTACTTTTCATCTTTTTGGCATATCTTTTTTCTATAGGGAAATTACTTTAATAGGTTCATTAAATCATTGTGCTTGTAATGTAATATAGTACATTTTTACTTAGGTTGAAACTTATCAAATGAGGATTGTCCACCAGCTTTAGAGGCATGAATTTAAGCTACAAAAGTTGTTAACTCTAACCATTTAACATAACTGTAACTCCCATCCTAATTGTTCTGTCATCTATTTAGCCTAAGCATAACCCCAAACCACCTGTAAAATGAGATCAGCAACTCTAGAGCATCTCACTGCAAAATCCCATCCTGCACATTATTGAAATTCTTATTGCTCTACAGTCCATAGTCAAATGGTGTTCATTGTGGTCACTGGGGAATAAACTAACCATAAGTTTCCCAACACTTTAACATAGTTCTAAAGCCCACATCTGAATATATTGTGTTTGTTTCCAACATTTGAAAGCACATCCGAGGAAAAACATGTACTGTAGAGACACTTATGTTTTTAATGTAGCATAAGTCTACAACAAATTGGTTATAGACTCTGCACATATGGGCCTAAATTATAAGTGGGGCACTATCTACAGTGTACAATCTGGTAGTGCAAGTTAATGGTAGAAAATATTTGACAGATAATGTTATTGGATAGTAGAGGGTGTGTAGCACTGAAACATTTAGCACACCTGGAGATCTGGTATTAAGTGTTGAGGCTAGATGTGTGTTGATTTGTATGTGTGTATGTATGTATTTTTATATATGTAGATATATATGTATGTGTATGCGTAGGTGTGTGCACACATACATACATACATACATACACATATATATATATATGTACACACATGCACATACATTCACATATATACATACACACATACGAACGCTCACACAAACATATATACCTTAAAGCCCTTTGCCCTTCCCAGTCCAACATCTTGTCATATATCATATACTATTATGTTGTCAGGGTGGGCAGAGAGACTATGCAACATTTTTCTATCACTATATGGTCAATTTTAAACTTTGACAAGTATTGTTTTTTAACAATATTTACAACTATTAAATCTGTTAAAATACCATTTTTATTTTGGTATGATCTGAAAACAAGATGACGACCAAAGTACTTATAATAACTGGATTTTAATATTCTTTAAACTGTAAATATTATACACACTGTGTTCCTACATTTTATTTGCCTAGAAGACCCAAAAAAATAACACGCCTTTGTAAACCGCTTTTATAGGGGACGTTCTGCCATGCCTTTTATTATTGAATTTTTACAAGCATATGTAACCGTGAGTTTAATAATGAAGTGCAAACACTTTGAAAGGTTTTGAATTGTCCCTTATTCAAACCCGATCAGGAACGCCAATTCTTTTTTAAGGGTTCATGATTTAGTTTAAAGAATATTAAAATCCAATAAAAGCAGTAATTAGAAATTCTTTGCATCGAAACACATAGGGCTAGATTACAAGTCGCGATGTATATTGCGTTCTCGAGATTGCAAAAATACTGCTAGAGTTAAGCTTTTTGCGCTAGTTGAGTTGTGCTTTTATTACATAGAAGTCAATAGAAGTCAATGGAGAAAAAAAATTGAAAAAAAAAATTACACTCGACTATCATGGAAACACTATAAGATAGTCCATAGTCATAGACCCCAAGATTGGGAGAAGCCATAAGTCCTTTGCCAACCACGGAAGGGTTGTTAACTGTTGCTATTATCTATATCCTAAAACAAACATTATCTTTCAAGAATGGATTTACCAGGTTGCCATATAAACTGTTTTTAAAATATCAGGATATCAGTGTATCCCTCTGTGATTTCCAAGGTTTAAAAGTGACTATATAGCGATAAAAAAAATTGTGCACAGTCTGTCCATCATGACAACATAAAAGATGCATTTGATGGTTTAGCAGTGGTGCACATGAAAATGAATTACAATAGGTTCCCATGAAATTGATGATTATGCAATCCCCTTCTAAAAAACAATTTGAGACATCAGTACTGTTAGTTAAAATCACAACACTGCAAGTGTAACTTACAATCAATTATTAAAATAAAAATTTAGAATACAACATGTGTAGGTGTTGGGGTCCTCAAGTTACTATAAACATATGCCCATCATGCCAAGATACCTAATGCATTCATAAGGTTAATGAGTGTTGAGGATATATTCTGATTAGAATAGGCTAATGTCACACATGTAAATCAGTATTTTCCTTGCAGGGTACTCAAAGGGGTTACTTGAATAGAGCTTTCCTGTAACCTTAAGAGGTGGGAATGGGCTATTGTATCAGTCAGTTTCAGGTGACCTCCCAGTTTAAATTTCGAAAACAAATGAGAAAGTCTTTTTGTGAGCTTTTCTGTTAATAACTCGTTCACAGCGGCAGGCTTTTAACAACTGAAACTATATTGCATTGTGATCACTGGAGAAACTTGACAACTAATTTGGTCAGCAGCACTTCTTAGGATAAAAAGGACCTTTATTGCATATAGTGGGTCACCAACAAAGTGATGTTATGGACATCAATATATCAATTTATATTCCAACACAACAATTTATATCCCAACACCAATAGTATCAACCAACCAAAGTCGAGTTACTTATGCTCACTGTGTTTAAAAAAAATATTTTTGTATCTTAAATGATATATTAGCCTAAATATTCTTGCAACAAAGAGATTACAGAAATTCAGAGAAATTTAATTCTTTGTACATACCAATAGGTTGCATTGTATTTAGTTTGTAAATCCAAAATGTCTCTTTTTTCCTCAACAAAAGCTTTTCTATCGCCCGCACCCCAGCATGGATTTGGTACCACGTCTATAACGTGAAGTCAAAGTTGACTAATATTATGGTCAAATTGTATATAACGTGAGAAAGCAAACACTCTTGTGTTAATTGATCCTATCACAAACCTTGTGGGTGTTCTCTCCAATTTATGCCACATAGATATTTATGAGGTACATAGCATATATTGTTTTACAAGTAAAATACCCCTAATGTCAATTTTTTTTATCTATGAGAGGATGTGAGGAATGTGGCCCTTGTAATCATAGAATTAAAATTAACACGGTTTAAACAAGGGTAACAACCATTCCTCTTACAGGTTAAATAACTCTGTTGTACCCTCTTTGTTCCACCCACATCAGTATGTACTAAATCATCTTTAAAACCCCTTCTTCTCCTATATGCAGGCATAGGTGCTAAATTGAAATCCCCCACTACTGGATTTCATATCTGTAGAATAGACCAATGATTTCACACTATTTTAATTTATTTTCTTTGTTTTTCTTTATATCCCTTTTCTTTTTTGACTGTGTTGAAACACTGCAAATTGTAAAAACTGCAAATAGTGAAGTCCTGTAAAAAATCACTTTCTGAATTTATACAGAACTTGACTATTTGCCGTTTTTGTTTTTTCTTCCTGAGGTGCCATCCCTGGAAATCTTTGGAAATCATCTACTTTATTCGTGCACTGAACCTGTCTGGGACTGATTTAATTATTTATGCACATATCCTTTAAGCACTGACACATTTGTTTGAGTTTGTTTTATTTTATATTTGTGTTTTTTATATATAGTATCTCACAAAAGTGAGTACACCCCTCACATTTCTGTACATATTTTATTATATCTTTTCATGTAACAACACTGAAGAAATGACACTTTGCAACAATGTAAAGTAGTAAGCCTGTATAACAGTGTAAATTTGCTGTCCCTTCAAAATACCTCAGCACACAGCCATTAAAGGGACAGTCTAGTCAAAATTAAACTTTCATTATTGATATAGGACATGTAATTTTAATCATCTTTCCAATTTACTTTTATCATCAAATTTGCTTTTTTCTCATAGTATTCTTAGTTGAAACTAAACCTAGGCAGACTCATATGCTAATTTCTAAACTCTTGAGGGCTGCCTCTTATCACAGGCTTTTTAAATTCCTTTTCAACACAAAGAGACTAAAAGTACACATGGGCCATATAGACAACACTGTGTATAGGCACAGGAAGTTATTTAGGATTTAGCCCAACACAATGCTAACTGCAAGATCATAAACAGTCAAAGTCATGTGATCAGGGGGCTGGAAGAAGGTTTTTAGATACAAGGTAATCACAGAGGTAAAAAGTGTATTAATATAACAGTGTTGGTTGTGCAAAACTGGGGAATGGGTAATAAAGGGATTATCTATCTTTTAAAACAATAACAATTTAATAGTAGACTGTCCATTTAATGTCTAAACCATTGGCAACAAAAGTGAGTACACCCCTAAGTGGAAATGTCCAAATCGGGACCAACTAGCCATTTTCCCTCCCCATGTGTAATGGTATAGGATTGGTACTGGAACACAACTGCAGATGTAGATCAATTTGTTAAATATATATACATATATATAAAATGTATCACCTCCCAAAGTGATAACACTATGGTAACTGAGAGTGCTATCAATGATAAGTAGGGAGATAAATTTAGTAAATACTACTAGCCTTAAGAGGAAGATTAACTCTTGACCTGTAAGAGGTTAACTTGAGCAGACTATTTGAATGCTCAGTAATATTGGAAAGGTAAGAGAAGCAATAACTTTGCTGTAGGAGGCAGTACAAGGCAGTACAATGTGCATCAATCACCCCAAACACACAATAGAGTGTAAATAACCTTCAGACAGCAGGCGGAGTAAGTGTTCCCAAATGGAGGGGTTAATAGAAAACACAAGCTGAGGTAGTGTCCAAACTGTTGAGATATTAATGAGAGTTAACATGGACATGGATTACTGGAACCATGTCCTGTGGCCCAATGAGTGCAAAGACAAGTGTGCCTTGCCTACAGTCAAGCATGGTGGTAGGAGTGTCATGGTCTGGGCCTGCATGAGTGCTGTCGGCACTGGGGAGCTATAGTTCATTGAGGAAACTATGAATGCCAACTGTACTGTGACATACTGAAGCAGAGCCAGATCCCCTCCTTCAGAGACTGGGCCGCAGGTGTGATAACGACCCCAAACACACCTCCAAGATAACCACTGCCTTGCTAAAGAAGCTGAAGGTAAAGGTGATGGACTGACAAAGCATGTCTCCAGACCTAAACCCTATTGATCATCTGTGGGGCATCCTCAAATGGAAAGTGGGGGAGCGCAAGGTCTTTAACATCCACCTGCTCCATGATGTCATCATGGAGGAGTGGAAGAGGACTCCAGTGGAAACCTGTGTAGCTCTGGTGAACTCCATGCCCAAGAGGGTTAAGGCAGTGCTAGAAAATAATGGTGGCCACACAAAATATTGATACTTTTTTTTAAATAATTTTATTAGACAGTGTTAATATGAGTATAACTGTACTTTGTAATTTATTTTGTAAGTATTTTGTGAAACTTGTTTGATGCACAAAACTGTTAAGTACAGCTCTTCGAGTGCAGAATGAATTCTTGCTTAAAGGGTGAATGCGCCTGCACAATTGTGTCAGTATATTTATAAGAATCTTAGCAGTACTCTCCAAATAATATGTGAGTATATGGCAGGGTTATAACTTTATATTTATAATAATCTTTCTTTAAACTAAACCCACAATCAAATATACATATACTAGGACAATAAAATTAATATAAATTCCTGAAATCTTTATTATTATTTTTTTTTTTAATAACTTTATTTGTAATTAGAATCCAGTACATACATGGTGCAAGACTTAACTTAGTACATCTTAATACATCTTAATGATAGTACACGTGAAAAAGACCAATGAAAAGATACAAACAATATTCTTTGTCTAGACACATCCTCATTGATCCACACAACTACACCACGTAAGAATCTGGACTCACATTGTCTTATATATGACAAAACAACATAACATTACAACATAAACCTTAACATACAATAATAACTTACTTACCCAAGGCCCCCCGGCTGAGGTCGCCCCCCATGGGCACAAGGGAGGAACAAAGAAGGAGAATATAGCAAGAAGTGTCGCCACTAAGGATGTCCCCAAAGCAAACAAAATTATATGTACCTGGTATAGGCTTAATAATTATTCTTGGGCAGAAGGGAAAGACCATCTACCTTTGAGATTCTTGCTTAAGATAAAGAGACTATTCTTAAATGGGTGTATGACTCTTTCTCTAACTGACTCAGGTAAGTATAAAAGATAAACGCCCCATTTAGATATGAAATGCTTTATCCGCTTCTCTGGATCACCCTTTACATCCGCTTGTTCAATAAGCATTTGCTTATGTATACCTCTAAGCAGTTTCTGAAAAGAAGGGGATTTCTCCCCTGCCCATCCTTCCAATATAACTTGTTTTGCCAACACTATAACCAAAGATACAAAGTTATCAAAAGGATGGGAGACATCAGAAGGGATTAGGAAAATTATGTGTTGTGCTGAGAGTACAACCTGGGTCTTTGTTACTTTCGTAAGCCAGTACGATACTTTGAGCCAGAAGCTCCTAAGCTTAGGACAGGTCCATATTAGATGTAACCAGTCAGGAGAGCCATAACTACACCTAGGGCAGATATCCCTAGCCTCAGGGATCCATTTAGAGCGGAGATGTGGGGTAATGTAGGCTTGCTGAATGAATTTTAGGTGCGCCTCCCTTAAGTTTGCTGAAATAGTAACTGTCTGTATTTTTTCCAAACTGTCGCAGATAAGCCTCTCATCTATCGATAATCCCTCGAAGCCATCCCATTTCGCCATAAGTCTGCGTATTGCAGTGCCCTCAAAGTGTCTAAGAATGGCGCTGTAGGTGTGTGCGATTTTATAAGATCCTTGCCTTGCCAGTGCACATAAAGTGTTGATATTAGTGGGTTATTTGGGGAGACGCCCTTCTGCTTTTAATCTAGAGATATAATGCCTACTCTGAAAATATGCAAAACTGTGGGAGTTCGGGAGGACAAACCTCTCTTTTAAAACTTGGAATGGGACAATCTCCAGTGTTAAAGGATTAAACAGCTGTTTGCGCTGGTAATGAGGTGAAATTTGCATGCGGCAGAAAGACCAGGGCCATTGGTTTGACAAAATTAGTTTCTAGCGTGGGGACAGTAAATCGATTATTACCAACCAGCCAGTCTAAGACTAGTTTGGCAAGGGTAGCCCAGTTGTATCATGCTATATTCGGGAGACGAAGTCCCCCCTTCTCCAAGGGCATGACCAGACAATCTCTCCCTATCCTATGTTTCTTCCCTCTCCAAATAAATTGACCCAACGCGGACTGTAGAGATTTGGTATCTTGTTGGGTGAGTAGAGGTAGCATCTGCAGAGGGTATAGGAGTTTGGGCAGCGCCACCATTTTAAAAAGGTGGATTCGTCCCGTGAGTGATAGGGGTAAATTATGCCAGCCCTAAAGCAAAAGTTTTATATTACGTAAAGTGTCTGTCAGGTTTAAGTGGTATAATTTATTGGGGTTCATATGTATTTGAATGCCTAGGTATTTAAAAGAATCGTCAGTTATTTTAAGTGCAGTGTTTGTCAGAGGAGTGTTTTTCTTGTTTTGTAACCAGAGAAGTTCCGATTTCTGAATATTTATTTTATACCCTGTGAAGGTACCAAAATTTTCAATCATTTTCAAAAGAGGTGTCAAATTGGCCGCAGGGTTGCCTATAAATAGAAGCAGGTCATCTGCATATAGGGAAAGATGTTGCTTATGGTCCAGGATGTCTAACCCATCCCTTTTTTGGAGGATGTGATAAGCGAGGGGCTCTATAGCTAGGTCAAACAATAGGGGAGAAAGTGGGCACCCCTGCTTCGTACCCCTCTGTAATACAAATGAGTGGGAGAGTTCCCCATTAATTATCAAAGATGCCTTGGGGGCTGTATATAATCGGTTCAGGAAGGTTGCAAAATTGCTCGAAAGGCCAAACTTTTCCAATGACGTATGAAGATGGTCCCATTCTATCCTATCGAATGCTTTCTCAGCGTCAAGGGCTAAGAGACAGGCATCTTGCAAATCTGCAGGGTTAGGGGATTGGGAATTATACCAATAATGGGAGGTGATTGCCAAAGTTTTTCTAATATTAATCACAGATGATCTGCCTTTGATGAACCCGGTCTGATCCGTGTGTATAAGTGAGGGAAGGACCTGTGCTAGCCTGTCAGCTAAGATTTTGGTTAACAATTTATAATCTCTGTTTAGTAACGAAATTGGACAATAGGAAGAGGTGTCTGTGGGATACTTATCTGGCTTAGGGATAAGACATATATTTGCCTCAGTAAATCTGGCATCAATTGGAGAAGAGCCTTCCAAATATGCTGTGAACAGAGAGTACAAGGCAGGGGCAACCTCGTTTACTAGGAGTTTATAATATTCTGTTGGAAGCCCATCAGGGCCCGCCGCTTTTCCAAGCTTGGCTCTGTTTACAGCTTTAATTACCTCCTGAGGGAGAATACTAGCGCTAATCAAAGAGCTCTGCTCATCCGAGAGGGTAGGGACACATGTGTTGTTCCAAAAGTGTTGCTTAGCTTCCTGACTGATCTCCTGACTAGTGTATAAGGAGGTGTAGTATTTGACAAACTCTTACATTATTTCTTTATTATTCGAAGTTAAGCGAGATTGGGATTTTATGGCCAGTATATGTGATTTAGGGGTAGACAGCCTGACTAGGTTTGCAAGTAGTTTACCTGATTTGTTACCGTGCCTAAAATATCGTCCCTGTCTGTGTAAGTCAAAGTTATTGTTTTGCTGGGTTAGATACGTGTCTCTAGCTAACTTAAGATCGTAATATTCTTGTTTTGAAGTGGGGGTAGGATTGGAGAGGTATTCATTATATGCCTGAGTAAGATTTGCTAGGAATGCTTCATCAATTCTTGCAAATTTTCTATTGTGGTGTGCTGTAAAGGAAGTAATGATTCCCCTCATAACTGGTTTGGAGGCATGCCAGAACAGGTTTGGGATATTACTGTGCTGCTCATTATCGGACTCATAATGTGCCCACTCAGTCCTAAGATGTTGCCGGAAATGTATGTTGTTATATAGGTAAGAGGGAAATCTCCAAGTCCTGTTCGGGGGTCTGATGCGTGTGGGTTGGAGTGTGAAATGGATTGGGGCATGGTCTGATATTATTATGCGCTCAATGGTTGGGTGATAAATTTGGGACGTTATTTCAGAGGAGGTAAGAACATAATCTATTCTTGAGAGGGTGCTGTGCGTCTTGGACAGACATGTGTAGTCTCTTTCCAATGGGTTCCTAACTCTCCACACATCAACAAGTCCTAATGTGGATTTTAAATTATTTATCAAGGATACCTCCCTTTTGAATCTTGCGTGTGACTGTTTTGAGGATTTAGCTAAAGTAGGGTCCTTGAATCTGTCCAGAGGGAGAGCCTGGGCCAAGTTGTAATCCCCCCAAGGATAATAGGAGCAGTATAGGCAGCCAATTTAGCCAGTAGATATGACCAAAAGGGGGGGCATATTTCATTGGGACCATAGACATTGCATAAGGTATACTCCAACTTCCCCACCCTCAGGGCGGCTAGAATATATCTCCCATCTCTATCTATGTCTACCTGCGAGAAAGACACCGAGAGGCCCTTCTTTACCAGAATAGCTACTCCTCTCTTTCTGCCCTCCATGGGGGAATATATAATGTGGCCTACCCATCGAACCTTAAGTTTCTCGTGTTCCTCTGAAGTTAGTTTTGTTTCCTGGAGCAGCGCTATATCAGTATGTAGATTCCTAAGCTGCTGCAGAATCATGCTCCTTTTTGCCGGGGACGTAATGCCCCCAACATTCCATGAGGTAAACCTAAGGCTTACAGCCATACTGCAGCTATAGGGCTGAGGCAAAAGTGCATAAGGCTGGGTGATGAACTATACAGTGTGGTCCTACGTACTGGAGCATCTATATAGAGATGTAGGAGGACATGGCCCCAACTAATGAAGTAAGAAGCACATAGGTGATGTGTGGATAGGAGTGTGAAGAGATGAAAAGCTGAGGGTTGACTCACCAGCAAAGGACAGCCAGAAAACACTCTCCAGTAGTTTTTGTCCATGGGGGCGAGACCAGGTAGGCACCAGGAAAGGTCTGAGAGAAGGGCCAGCAAAAAAAGAACATAATTAGGAACATAATTAAAGGCATATTCATAGACATGGATCCCAGTAGTTTCACATAGCTAACAGATAAATCCCCCTCATATGTTAACATCCCATCCCGCCCCACATACAGCAGTAGCACTTGCGTTAAAACTTTAGAGAGATGACATACAGCGCTATCTAAGGTGGTCTGAGAGAAAGCGGGCAAACTAGTTAGGCTGAAGACTATCACCACCAGGAAGGAGAGCCCAAAACTACACAAGAAAATTTGTTGAGGGAATATGTGGGCCCACAGTGTTCTGCAAGGAAGAGGCACAATTATCAGCCCTTTTATGAGAAAATAAGGTATGTAAGCTGCGCACTGCATAGTGTGAGATATGGGAGTGTGCTCAGCGGCTAGGTGGGGAAATTTATATTTCTGGAGGACATGCAGAAGATATTTTACACCTCTCCCACCTAACGTAGACAGGGCAATAAGGAGAACAAGGCCCAGAATCCCTCGATTGCCAACACCCTCCCCCACAAGGCAAACACCAAAGTTACGTTTCAAACAATGTAGTCTAGATGGTTCCTGCAGGCTTTCACAAGGACCTAGAATAAAACACAAGACACAACAGAACAAACCAAACAGGAAAAAAACAACAACACCCAGGCAGGCATTGACAGCAATGTAGACAATGCTACACAGTCCATGTATGGAGAAACCGGGGAGGAACCCCGCATCTGGGAATCTCCGCATCAGCCTTTGGTTATCACCATGCAAGGCACACTTAAAGTAAAGATTCAAAGTCTCCTTGAAGAGAAACATAATTAAATAACATGTCCAAGACAGGTCTGGCCAGGACTGTTCAAGTGTCTCCATCTTTGTTTTCAGCATCTAGATGATCTTGCAGCTGTTGAGGTGTAGTGAAAAGCTAAGACCTACCTGGGTCATAATCCGTAGCTTAGCTGGGAACAAAAGCGAGGCTTGCCTTCCCTGAGAATGCAATTTAGAACACAGTGGTGCAAATTCCTTCCTCTTCCTCGCCACTTCAGCAGAAAAGTCCTGGAAGATTAATAGCTTGTGTCCCTCAAAGCTGAGGTCTGACTTGGCTCTGTAGGCTTTGAGAACAGCTAATTTCTCCTGGTAGCACAGCAGCTTAAAGATTACTTGTCTTGGGCATTGATTAGATCTGACAAGCAATGGCTCTGGGCCTATTCTGTGAGGGTGTCTGGGTCCAATTGCAGCAGTTTGGGTAAAGTTAGGGCTGTAAACTCAAGAAGGTCTTTACTTTTGATTGACTCAGGCACTCCCACCACCCGCAGGTTATTGCGGCGAGAGCGGTTCTCAAGATCATCAAGCTTTTCTTGAAGTGTAAAATTCTGGTGCTCCAATCGTAAGATAGTAACAGAAGAGGTATGCTGGGTATCTTCAACATCTGAGATTCTCTGTTCTGCATGTTGCAGGCATGTGGAATATTGCCTAATCTCCGAAGTGAGAGTATCCATGCCCGCCTGTAAAGATTCCATTTTGGGAAGAAAAAAACGCTTTTAAATCCTGTAGCAGGGATTGTGGGGTATCTAAAGTTGGGTCCCCATCCGGTGATGCAAGCATCTCCAGCTGTGGTTCTTGAGCCTGTTTTTGCTTTCTTTCTGCCTGTTTTTGTTTGCCCGCCATGATGGGTATAGCCTGTGTGGCAGAGATTTTAAAATATTTATTTCCACTTTCATATGGGACAGTAGGGTGGGTGAACTATGAAACTCTGCACAAACTGAGTTGTCTACATGCAAACATGCAGCTTTATTTCCTAGAGCACTTAGTATTGAAGAAAGTTCATGTGTGGTTAGGCAAAAAGGTGCTAGTGATAAGAAAGTTCCAGGCCCACCAATTCAATAGGCAAAGTTGCTGATACACACCACGTGTATTGAGGAGAACAGTAGTAAAGTTTTATGCCTCAAATAGTGACGCAGCTTTAAACTTGGATATATCTGGGACCCTCAATCTCCCAGGAGATTCTTTCCTTTTATACCCAAATGTCTCTGTCCTCAGAGGATGAACAGGATTTTGGATCCAGCTCCTGCGCTCCAGCCTCACCTCTCCCTCCCCCAGCCCCTCAGGAGGTAAGCAGGTAACGTCCCTTTCAGGGTCTGCAGGCAGGAGCTTCCCTGAAGCGGTTTGCAGAATCTTAAGTATAATGGCAATGGAGGGGGCAAGGGGGCTGGGAACGCAGGGCTAAATTAAAGGCAGGCACTTCTTGTGCGTAGGTACAATCATGGCACTTACTGTCAGCTAGGGTGGACAGATGTCCGGTGTTAATGCTGCTGTTATCGATGCGGCTCTACTCCAATCTCCCCACATAGATGAACGTTATATCCTGTGGCTGCAAAGCCCGCATGGCTCTTGTGAACTGTAAGTGTGCCGTGGGCTCCAGAAGCATGCACCTTACTGCTTTCCAAGATGGCGCCGGGTAGTAACGTTCGCGCTTCTTCTATTCCTCCAGGGACAAGGGTTGATGTAATGTACCCTTCACGCTGCTGAGACAGTTGGGGTGGTTTAGGGGTGATTTCCCAACAATACATCTGCGTGGGGCCCCTCAGGAGAACGGTCAGATAGGCTTTTAAGCTCCTTTGGACACGGAGCTCTCTCCTAATGCTGCCACTTCTCAGGCCCGCCCACCGGAAGTCAAAAGAAATCTTTATTATTAGTTAATATCTATGAACATATTGGAATATATTTATGGGAACCAGAATATGAATCAATATTATATGCATTTAAAAACTATTAAAATAGGCTATGCAGAGTTCATACACGTTTACCTTATTCACAATAGCCTTTCATTCAGAGTTGCATTTAAAATATCACAATGAGACTTAAGATAGCAGCTACTAACATTCAACAATACAATTAACAGTGCTAAGTTAAACAATAGTACAATATACACTTCTATTAAAACATCAGAAAATGTATATATTATTTGTGCCAATAGCCAAACTCTGAATTATAACTCTATATTTTCACAGAAAGAACAATTTAGCATTAAGGATATATGTTTAACAATACATAGACTATGAATATGAGCTAACATACAAACTGCTCTTTAAATGTATTTTCTACAGCAATCTTTTAATATATTACCAAGATGAACACCAATTGATATCCAGTATTTCTTAATAGGAACAATCTCACCTCAGAATACAAAAATTGGGGATATTCGCATATGGGGCATAAAAGTAGCTGTTTGCTTTATAATAACTGTAGCAGTTATTTTCTTTCAGGGTTAGCCAGCAGAAGCCTCTAGCAGCCTCCATGCTTGGGCTTAAATCATCTGATCTCACCCCTCCCCTTTTTTTGATCAGTACCCATCATTGGTGAGATTAGAAACGCTAAAACAGAAGCTTGTCTCGGATTGGCACTTTGAAACTGAACATGGATTGGTTCATCTGGGAATGCATGTTGTCAGGGAGATGCATCCCTGCAACAACCAATCGACTCTTGGTTGTAATACCTGCATCGCAAAACTGGATTTTGTCCATTGGGGGCAGCATGACAACAACACAGCAATACATTTCACCATCCAACATTTTTAACAATTCAATATTTCTATGAAGTGGTTATTCATCAGACCATAACTTCCTGTTTCAATCACTCACAATATTAATTATAGATGGGGCAGCATCATATCATTTTTCTGATTATTTTAATATGAACCATCATGTGTCTTTAACATTATATTATATTAAAGCAATTTTACTGCCAATTATTCCAGGCTGATAACATTTAAAATCCTGACATTGCATTCATGCAATTACAGCATGTTTCACATTTCTAACAAATTCTGAATATATAAATTGATGCCCATGACCAATTGTTGCCTGCAACAGAAATATAAATAATTGTTAGAAATGATTTAACATTCATATATATCTATTTGCAATATTATCAATGTAGTTATTATTCACTACAGCAATTATTTATTTAATATAATATGTCCCAACTCAATATATATATATATATGATCTCTGATGAAGCGCATGTGAGCATGCGAGAAACGCGTCAGTTCTAGCACCCCTTGCACACCTGTGTTAGTGCTACGCACCTTGTGTATCAAATAAAGTCACTTGGCATCAAGTTCCTGGGTCCTCGTTTTTCCTTATGTATCCTATATACATATATGGGTTATTTGAATTATTTTCAACACACATGAAAACTGGCATCATTCCTTTTGCACAATGTATTTATTTTGATGTTGTCTTTAACAATGGTTCCAAGAGTACAATTTAAAACATATGTCTCTGCTAGTCAAATTTTTACTGCCTCAATATACAAACAGAAACTAATTAACAATCTATGCTAATTACTATGTAGTCGTAATTTTACTTGTTTATCTGGTTTTAGGTCCATAATCTAGTCTTTTACACAGCAGGAGGTGAGCTTCAAAAGCTATACTAACTTTCAATTAGGATAAACATGTCTTCACCCAGCTAAAACCATTTGGCTGGGGGTTTTATGACCCACAGTAAAATAGCACCTCTGCAAACAGCCTCATATCTAATCAACTCTGTGGTCTCACCAACTATATATATATATATATATATATATATATATATATATATATATATATATATATGAAAATCATATATGTATATATATATATATATATATATATAAATACATATATAACTTCCAACTACAATATTCATATACCCTGACAATCGTGACTTTTCAAGTTTTGTAATACCAGCACAATGGAAATTGATTGCAAAAAGACCACATTGCGCTTGGAAAAATCATAATGCTCTATTTGTAATCTTGCTGAGCATTGTGTAAATAATTGTATTAATGGTATTTGAAAGTAATGAACAATTGCAATACATTTCTGAAACATTGGATGGCACATATGTAACTCGACACTGGTTGGGTGATACTATTGATGTTGGTGTTGGGATATTAATTGATGCATTACCTGTTGCTAATTAAGCATGATTAAGAACTAGATGCCCGAAAAGTTGCTCTGTTGGTGACCTACTATATTCTATAAAGGTCCTTTTTATCATAAGAAGTGCTGCTGACTATTGGTTTGTGGATTGGAGGATATCCTGGAATAAGCATGCACTCACTCAGGCAGGTGCTGTGCTTTTTGGTGCGTAACCATTTTGGTCAGAAAGCCAGAAGTCTTTTTGGGAGCAAATTGCTAATAGATTATTATTGAGGCCTATTTTAGTAATATATATTTATTTTTAAAATGCAAATTATTTCACAAATAAATCCGATAACTCAATTATTATGGTCAATTAAATCAGCGAGACCCCCCAGTTGACAGAGATTCTCCACAATTGCACATACAATTTACCTATGGGATAGATTGACTTCTACATATCCCCTGATCTCAAAGGGTTTCAGAGAAACTCCCTTAGATTCCTCGATGGCCCCCTTTCCTACTTTGGTAATAAACAAATTGGCAAATAGAGGCCTCTATAGGATTGCTGATGTGATAGTTAATAATTCAGTTATTCCCTATAACTATTATTTAGAGTTAGACCCCACTGACAGACACAACTGGTTTTACTACTTCCAAATTAGGACAAGGGTACAGACGATTTTACACTCTATGCATTTAGAGCCCCTAACAAGCTACAAGACATTTTGTCTATCTAAAATCAGACCAAAAGGTGCTATTGCTAAGTTATACCCCTTCTTTAATACCCCGAAAACTGAGAGCAAGGACCACTTTATGCGCAAATGGGACTGGGATAGAACACAATGGACTAAGATTATAAAAAGAGGATGTTTGCTTACCCTTAGTGCTAACCGTAAGGAGAATTACTTAGAAACAATTTATAGATGGTACATACATCCAACACGCATTCATAGCGGAGAAGGGACTGATATTATAGCTTGCTTCAGGGGTTGTGGGGAACGAGGTACCTACCTACATACTTGGTGGGAAGGCACATCAACTTTGCAGATCTGAACCCAGACTTCTAACTTACTGAGCTTGGTGTTCAATAAGCAAATCAAAGATACCCCCATGCAATCATTACTTCATCAATCTATCCCTAGTTTAACCCCAAAGAAAAATAAACAAGCTATGACCATCTGTACAGCTAACAGATTAAGCATAGCTCGCTACTGGAAGAGAGACATACCTAGATTTTGCCTTATCACCTGCAAAATTGAACATATACACCAGTTATCTAGCTTATCAGTGAGCCTGTTAGATCAGAGAGATGACTTCTTAAAGATCTGGGAACCTTGGATAATTTACTCTGAAGCTTTAAACAGCAAGGCTCGTAGGACAGAACCTGCAATAGACCGGACCCCTTCAAACCTTCATCCTTAATAACAATATATTTAAGGTCAGTCTCCTACCGATAACATGTACGATTGTTTACAACTCTGTTTAGTGAAACTAATATATGTCTTGAATTTTGACATCATTGTTCATAGCTTTTTGATATTCTAACCCTGAGTTTATATTTTTAAATTGTCATAATGATTTTAATTTACCATTTCTTATGATCATACTTACTGATATACCTGTGAAAATGTTTTAAAAATCTTAATAAAAATTATTAAAAAAATCTTTTAAAATTCTTTGAAATGCCATAGTGGGCACAGTTGCTGTATGAGCTGTACCAAACCTTTTTACAATGTTACAATTAAGGAGTGTGTATTTACATATCTTGCATTGACTTGATTAATTTGACCTTTTTTGTTTGCAGAGCAAATTTACCTAGTACACATTATAAAATAAAATCAAGTCATTTGGGGCTTTAGACTTCTGAGTGAATTTTTAATTTCCAATTAGACATATTCAACTTATTCTTAATTTATTTAGACCTCATAGTTTCAATTTGTCACAATAAATTTCAAAGCTTATTGGGTTTGGGAGTACAACATAAACAGAAAGTTTTAAATACCTTGCAGGCTGTCTTTAAGTCAATGAGTTAGAATACAGTTAAAGAACCAAAACATCACACATGTAAAAATGCATATGTATATTAAATAGACAAAAATATGTGAACACCCCTACTAATTATTGAGAATTATTGAGGTATTTTAGAAACACCCATTACTAAGAGGTCCCTAAAAACAGCACACAGCCATGAAATCAATTTGTTCTCATTTGTCCAAATGACATTGCTCCAGAAGTCTTGTGGTTTGTTCAGATGCAACTTTGCAAACCTAAGCCGTACTGACATGTTCTTTTTAGAGATAAGAGGCTTTCTCCTGAAAACCCTTCCATACAAACCATACTTGTTCAGTCTTTTTCTAATTGTAATGTCATGCTAACTGAGGGCTCCATGTACTAAGCCGTCTATTCATCCGTCATTGTAGACGCGGCTAAACTCGCCATTACTCACCGCGGGCGAAATGGTGTCCGCTGTTGCTATGTACTAATAATCCCACAATAAATAGACACGTCTAGCCCGCCGCGAGCAGTGGCGGAATATTGATAAATTTGACGCCTCGCTCGCCGCAACTAAGCTGATGTACTTAACTTTCAGTTGAATTGTCTGGCCAATTGTTAACACGTAACATGCAAGGTGTCACGAACGTCATAGTAGTCACGGGAATAGAATTTTGTTCCTATAAAAGTACAACTTTTGTAAACAACTTTATTATTGTTCCAAAATTTTGGGAGAGTGATTACAGAGCGTTATTTTTTGTGATTTTTATTTACAAATTCGATATGGCTTCATTTGGATCTGAAACTGCTTCAAAATCCACTCCTTCTTTTAACCATACGATTAGCGACATTTCCAGTATTCTGTCTTCTAGCCCGGATTTGCATCACACGGAGAATAAACAAATACAGAATTCTCTCCATAGCTGCTGAAATGAACAATGTAAGAACAATGCTGATATTACTGCATTTTATATATGTCTAGACTGGCGTCTACATTGACTTTCCTATTGTTTTGTAGCTTGCCCGCCACCTAAAAGGTGGCGAGGCAAAAATAACGAGGTGGGGGCGGAGATTGACGCGAGCGGACAAATAGATTTTTTAGTACATTCGTTTTTGGCGAGTTAGTGGTCAAATGTGTCTAATTACAGTGAAGAATGGAGAGGTAGCGAGGTTTGGCGGATAAGTACGCTCGCAATTTTAACCCCTTAACGACTGAGGACGTGCAGGGTACGTCCTCAAAAAAAAGTCAGTTAACGCCTGAGGACGTACCCTGCACGTCCTCAGTGTGGAAAGCAGCTGGAAGCGATCCTGCTCGCTTCCAGCTGCTTTCCGGTTATTGCAGTGATGCCTCGATATGGAGGCATCCTGCAATAACCTTTTTAAGCCATCCGGTGCAGAGAGAGCCACTCTGTGGCCCTCTCTGCACCGGAGATCGGTGGCTTACTGCGTTGGTGGGTGGGAGCCGGACCGGGAGGCAGGTGGTGGCCATCGATGGCCCTGGTTATGTGAAGGGAGGGTGGGGGCGGGTGCGTGCATGGGGAGGGAGTGGGTGGGAACCAATACACTACAGAAAATGATGTAATAAAAAATGTTAAAAAAATATCTAAAATGTTAAAAAAAAACAATCAGCAAGGTGGTGGGGGTTTGTCTGTGTGTGGGGGGGGGGGGGAGAAGCTACGCTACAGAAAAAACAAAAAACAAAAAAAAGCACTTTTTTATTGCAAACTGGGTACTGGCAGACAGCTGCCAGTACCCAAGATGGCCCCCAATAAGGCACAGGGTTAGAGAGCGGTTTTGGGGGGGATCAGGGAGGTTGGGGGCTAAGGGGGGATCCTACACAGTAGCATATGTAAATATGCTAAAAATATATATATTTTTTTAAAACCCTTTTATTTTAGTACTGGCAGACTTTCTGCCAGTACTTAAGATGGCGGGGACAATTGTGGGGTGGGGGAGGGAAGGGAGCTGTTTGGGAGGGATCAGGGGGTGGGATGTGTCAGATGGGAGGCTGATCTCTACACTAAAGCTAAAATTAACCCTGCAAGCTCCCTACAAACTCCCTAATTAACCCCTTCACCCCCTTCACTGTTAGCTATAATACACGTGTGAGGCGCAGCAGGATTTAGCGGCCTTCTAATTACCAGAAAGCAACGCCAAAGTCATATATGTCTGCTATTTCTGAACAAAGGGGATCCCAGACAAGCATTTACAACCATTTGTGCCATAATTGCACAAGCTGTTTGTAAATGATTTCAGTGAGAAACCTAAAATTGTGAAAAATGTAACGTTTTTTTTAATTTGATCGCATTTGGCGGTGAAATGGTGGCATGAAATATACCAAAATGTGCCTAGATCAATTCTTGGGGTTGTCTACTACACTACACTAAAGCTAAAATTAACCCTACAAGCTCCCTAAAAGCTCCCTAATTAACCCCTTAACTGCTGGGCATAATACACTTGTGGTGCGCAGTGGCATTTAGTGGCCTTCTAATTGCACAAGTTGTTTGTAAATAATTTCAGTGAGAAACCGAAAGTTTGTGAAAAAATTTGTGAAAAAGTGAACGATTTTTTGTATTTGATCGCATTTGGCGGTGAAATGGTGGTATGAAATATACCAAAATTGGCCTAGATCAATACTTTGGGATGTCTACTAAAAAAAAATATATACATGTCATGGGATATTTAGGGATTCCTGAAAGATATTAGTGTTCTAATGTAACTAGCGCTAATTTTGGAAAAAAATGGTTTGGAAATAGCAAAGTGCTACTTGTATTTATGGCCCTATAACTTGCAAAAAAAGCAAAGAACATGTAAACATTGGGTATTTCTAAACTCAGGACAAAATTTAGAAACTATTTAGCATGGGTGTTTTTTGGTGGTTTTAGATATGTAACAGATTTTGGGGGTCAAAGTTAGAAAAAGTGTGTTTTTTTTCCATTTTTCCTCATATTTTATCATTTTTTTATAGTAAATTATAAGATATGATGAAAATAATGGTATCTTTAGAAAGTCCATTTAATGGCGAGAAAAACGGTATATAATATGTGTGGGTACAGTAAATGAGTAAGAAGAAAATTACAGCTAAACACAAACACCGCAAAAATGTAAAAATAGCCTTGGTCCCAAACAGACAGAAAATGGAAAAGTGCTGTGGTCATTAAGGGGTTAAAAATGCGAGTTTTAACATAATTGACGGCTTTGTACATATCAGTTTGCGAGTTTTGACGCAAGATTTGTGGCGGGTAGCTTGCTGACTGCTTAGTACATGGAGCCCTGAGTCTGAGATATAACTCTTGTTTTTTTCTGCAATTTCTCTGAGCATTGCACGGTCTGACCTTGGGGTGAATTTGCTGGGACGTCCACTTCTGGGAAAATTGGCAACCTTCTTGAATGTTTTCCACTTGTGTATAATCTTTCTCACTGTATAATGATGGACTTTATATTGCCTTATAATTCTTCCCAGATTGATGGTCAGCAACAATTGCTTCTTTAAGATCATTGTCGATGGCTTTGCTCCTTGACACATACCTGAATGCTCCAGACCAGCAAAATGTTAAAACTGCGGCTTTTATAGAGGTGGTCGCACTTGCTGATAATCAATTAATCAAGGTGAATTAACCGGTGAATTAAAGCATTTTATACATTATTATTCGATACATCACTATTTAGTGGGTAATTCCCTATCAAATTGGCACTACGGTGCAAACTACCTGGGTTAACACATATAACTGTATGCTTGAAAAAAGTTAACTGCATCCAGGCAATTAAGCAAAGCAGGTAGCAGTTATCCACTTTATTTATACTTTGGGCTTTATCCAGGCACTTAAGGTTTACTTTAGGCTTTAGTAGAAGATTATGGGTAACCCTAGGATTACCCATTTAAATTCCAATGTATCATTTTACATTGGACTTTATCCAGAGCTGCAGGGTAATGTCAGGATTACCCAGGTAATGCTAGGATTACACAGATTTCTGACTTTACCTGTAACACATTTATATTTATATAAATATATATATATATATATATATATATATATATATATATATACATATACAGTATACCAGATGATTGTTATACATACATACATATGCATAAACATAAAGACATACAGTTACGTCAAACTATAAAGTTGTGGATGCTTTCTTCTATGACATGTTCTAATCCCTATAAGTACTTAAAATACATAATAATGCATCATACAATAAAATACATATAAATAAATAATTGCATTTACATATAAAGCACTCTAACCCCCAGCATAACCTAAGACCACTACACATTTAACCCCTTTAGTGCCATAATCCCCCATGCAACCTAAGCCCACTACACTAATAACCCTTAAGCGCCATAACCACCACCACAACCTAGAAAACACCATATCACAAAAACATAACAGTAAACCTAAACAAATTAAACAAACCATTAACGCAACATACACTAAATAAACAACAATAGCAAACAACAACCACAAAGTAAAGAACACATTAAACAAACGTACACAATAATAATCAACCTAAGTAAACAACAGCCACAAAGTAAACAACACATTAAAAAAGCATAAAATCAATAAACATCAACAACAAATATTTATTTTTCTCCATCTAAAGTTTTTTTTTTTTCTTCTTCATCAGATCCAGGCAGAAAAAAAGGCATTTAAAACATCCTAATAAAAAAAAGGCAGGAAAAAAAAAAAATTCCAAAATAAGACATGAAAAAATAAAAGATCCATGAAAAAAAAAAAAATCCCCCCCAAAAAATAAAAATAAAAAATCCAAATGGCCCTTTTCTTCATCAGATGTAATCCACAAGTTATTGGTGGCTCCTCTGGTCTTCCTCTGCAGTGGCAGCTTCTCTGGTCCTCCTCATCAGTGGCAATGGTGGATCCTCTGGTCCTCCTCAGCGATGGCTCCTCCTCGGTGGATGCTCCATTTAATATGCAGTGGATGCTGCTTTTGATCCCCTGTAAGGCTCATGCCTTACAGGGGATCAAACATACATACATACAACATATCAACTCTGCTTTTTACCACTTTGCCACCTCTGAGGTGGCAGAGATAAATCACCCAGTACATGTATGTTTGGGGTGTTTACAGGTGAAGACAGGGGTAGCATTGCGCAAGGAAGTTCTTTTTCAATAGTACATTTGGACAGTGGACTTATAGATCCCACTGCCAGCGCAGTAGGCAGGTTCCCAAGTTGTGATCCTTGTCTGCCCGTGGATTAGTATTTGGATGTCATATTCTATTTTGGTTTTGTGCAGTTTAAAATATTCTAGATAAAACTATTGACTAAGGAATTATTCAAATGGGCATTTCTGTTTTAAGGGTGTGTGACAGATTGTACTGGCCAAGAGGGGAAGTTAAATCTGTCTACTATGTTAGTCTCATGCAAAAGCAGGCAGTGAGGCATACATGGGATTATTCAGTCTACTTATGGAGGAGTGTGGTCAACCTTCTTAAAAGAGTGCAGACAGAGAAGGGAGAAAATATCTGAGCTGCAGGCTGTTTGAAACCCCTTTCTCTCCCCCCAAGCATGGAAAATGTGCAGATACAACTAAACATCTTTTTGTAAAGTGTTTGAAGTCTAGTTTGTCATCTGGTATCAGTGACAAAACTAGGTAGGTTTATAGTTTGCCTAACCATGTTTAGTTAGTTTTCCAAAAACAAGATAGGTGTGTGTTTGTTTCAGTGTTAACTGAGTGCTGTGTGACCTAAAGTGTACCATCATTTGGGAACAATAAAAATTAACCTTGCACACTGATAAGAACCCAGCCACTGAAAGCAAGTTCATTGTATTGTTTGTTCAATATTTAAAGGAACCACACATAAGTATACATTAACAATCCAGTAAAGGACCCACATCATTACCGGGGGCATAAGTCTTATTGTTTTAAGGGCCTTATGTCCTTTAAAACAAGGTATTTTCTTTGATGTAGGAAATTAAATGTATCCTCACTGTAACATCCTAATGTACATCCTACAGCACCCTTGACCAGTATTTCCTCTAAGGCCAGTTTTGTGAGCAGCCCAGCAGTGAAACAGTTAATTAGACAGGCACCTGTATGGACAGAGAGAAAGAGAGGTGCCTCATGGGACAGTATCGTGCCAGTAGAGATATCAGACAGTGTGACAGCACGTAAGTGAATATACTCACAAAAGTAGCGGCAATGCGTTTCGGCCTAGATGTGGCCACACAGTCTTGAAAAAGACCACATCTAGGTCGAAACGCATCGACAATTGCTCCTACCACTGATGCTGACTGTTTGTGGCTGCCGATTGGCTGACGGGCTCTGTGATCCTATGTCCAAGCACTGGAGCGTTTGTCTGTCGGGCGACAGTAAGTCCCGTCCTGCTCTACTAGGCATCCATATATGCCGCTACTTTTGTGAGTATATTCACTTACATGCTGTCGCACTGTCTGATATCTCTACTGGCACGATACTGTCCCATGAGGCTCCTCTCTTTCTCTCTGTCCATACAGGTGCCTGTCTAAACCGCATTGTTCAAGAGTGCTGCCTGCTCCTCCGAGAAAGACACTGGGAATTATCACTATCTGAATGGTTCGTAACTTTGCGCACCTTACATAGAGACTCTACTCACTCTATTTTTTTTTTTTTTTTTTTTTAAACAATTAATTAGGGCAATTAGCAAACACTACACAATGCAGTCTGCAAGGCGTGGTTCCATTAGTAACTGTTTCCTTGCTGGCCGCTCACAAAACTGGCTTTAGAGGAAACAGTGCCCTTGACCCTTCTATTAAATTAAGGGACTCACCTATTTTAAGAGTCCTATTTTGCATAAACCACTAGGATGTAAAAAGTATAGCTATACTAAATGGACATTAAACACCAAAATGTTCTTTTATGATTTAGATAGAGCATACAATTTGAAACAACTTCATTCTCTTGTTATCCTTTGTTGAAGAAGCAACAATGAACATGGGTGAGCCAATAACATGAGGCTTGTATATGCAGCCACCAATCAGAAGCTGCTGAAACTACTTAGGAATCCTTTTCAACAAAGGATACCAAAGAATGAAAAAAAGTTAATAGAAGAATATTGGAAAGTTGTTTAAAACTGCATGCTCTTGCTGAATCATGAAACAAACATTTGGGTTTCATGTCCCTTTAAAGAGAAATTATAATTTAAATGTCCTCCCCTTTAAAGTGGCCCTAATGATCTGCTAGAGTGTAGTAAATTAAATACAAATAGCTCATTTACTTTTATTTTGAAATTTGAAATGACTCGATTTGCCTGTAGTGAGCCAACCTTTTTTGAAAATGTCAATACTAAAAGGTACATGAAACCCTTTTTTCAATATTTAGGTAGAACCTAAAAATTTCAACAACTTTCAAATTTACTTCTATTATCAAATTTGATTAATTCACTTGATATCCTTTGCTGAAGGACAACAATGCACTTCTGAGATCTAGATGAACTTATCTAGTCAGCCAATCACAAATCAGCCAATCCTAATGTAGGATATGTACATACAAACAATGAATATCAAGAGAAAAACTTGTATTTCAAAATAGAAGTTAATGTAAAAGTTTTTTTAAATTACATGCTCTATCTGAATTATTTTGACTATCCTATCCTTTCAAGCATTGACTATGAATAAACTGTGTAAACATAACTAGGAAAATAAATTACACTCCCGGTGGACTGTAGGAAATATATATACTAAAATGTTAATTTTCAATTGTGAGGATATAGACAGAGATAAGATAAGATAGTGTGTGTGTTTATAAAGAGTAATAAGGTAATGAGAATTAGTCTCCCTGCAAGATTAGTCAATTTGAATAGGTTGTGGCTTCAAAGAGAAAAAACAGCTGGTTCATATAAAAAAATATACCTATAGGAACAATTTCCTATACAGTTCACACTCTGCTTCAGCTGGCATAACAAGTGATTTTTAACCACAGTTTCACAGGACACTGACCCTTTAAGAGCTGTGTATCTTCTAATTACCAGGTTATTGTTATGTAATATAACTTTTTCACATAATTACAATTCTATTTTATTAAAATTTATATATATATATATATATATATATATATAAAAATAATTTTTGTTTTAAATATTCTAAAAAGGGAGTTTTTCAACAAAGGATAACCTAGTCGCTACTAGCGACCGCAAAGACCCACTTCTACATCTCAAGATCCTCCAGTCGTTACTAACGACAACCAAGTTATCCACTTGAAGGATCCACCTGCTATCTCTGGTAAATAAAGTCTGGAGAACCAACATTATTCGGCACCATCAGTCGCTACAAAGCGACCGCAAAGTCCAAAGTAAGGCTCAAGAAGTCTACATAAAACCCTGCTTATTTGAAGCACAAAGAATTTCTACTAGTCAATTTTCGTGACCGCAAAGATTGCCTTAATATCCCCTAGGACTTCCTTCCATACTAAGGAATAGGGGTTGCCACGGTAACATCACCTGCCATCATAGAACGTGACGTCACGTTACCTCTACACAAAAAGGTGCTTCAATTTTCAACCAATAACGCCAACTATACACACCGGGTAATTAAGGCCTGCAACCTAATAGTTGACTTTTTTGCCATTTGGCAAGCAAACAACTTTCCTCAATTTTGGGATATTGTTACACTTTCGATAAAGCGCAAGTACTGAACTAATCATTTTTTGATGTTTATTTTATATGTACAATTAGATTGTTTAAGGGAGACGTCCCTTTATTTTACATTGTATCGTTTTAGATTCTAGACACCTATCTGTTTTTAAATAGTATAATAAATTGCTGCTTGGAATTTTCCATTTGATACTATATATATGCCCCTGTCTCTTTCCTGATATATTATATATATCCATACAGTAATACATTGTAGATATATTATATTTTTGGACACTTCATTCACGTTTATCCATACATCACTTATATATACCCTTGCTTTTAGCGCTTAACTTTATTTTTGACATTGCTTTTGCTACATTGTATTCTTGGAGGGGAATTCACTAGTTAAGCTGGGTCACAATCCTTAAAGCGCCTACAATTTTCTTTTCTCTATTTTTAGTGATATTATCATATCCCACTTTATCTCCCTTTTTTGAATATTTAAAAACTATTTAATGGGTCTGCACCACATTTTGAAATTTTGATTTATTTTTCCAATACAGTAGTTTAAAAAAGTATTGGTCACTACTAAGGAACTATTGATTTATCAATATGTTCCTGCAACACTCCACTTTATTTTGCAATTTTCCATCCACTACCTCTTTAAATTTTTATATATATATATATATATATATATATATATAGACAGAGTGGGGGTGTATTGCAGGGGGTAGGTCCCTACAAAACCTAGTTAGCGCAGGAAGTGGAGTAAGTTACAGGGTAGGTAGGGGATTCAGTAGTGGCAGCCGTAAATCTCAAAGAAAGGGGGGATGTCCTGGGATATCCCTCCAGTGGAAAAAATCGAGAGTGGAGGGTTTAGAGAAAAGCGCCTCTATAGAAATCTATTCCCACATTCCCTGTATAGGTTAGTATACAAACAAATCTATTTAGTGTTGAAAATATACAAAATTGGAATATACACTGTATAGAATTCCAACTAATAATACAATGTTATATTATGGTAATCACTAATTGTAGTAGTTACACTCAATTTTGTGTGTTCACATATGTTCCATATATGTATTGCCAAAGGTAATAATAATGATGGAAACAATAATAAATGTAGTCCAGCCACAAATGTGTATGTTGGTGATTGAATTTCTCCAAGTTCCCTGCAGTGTTATATAGAAATAAAGGCAGAAGAGAAATACATAGCGTAAAATTGTTTTATTTAAATAAAAAGTAATATAAAAAAGACAAATGGCCACTCACATGTTCAATCCTCAAACATATGAGGTATGTAAAAGACACTCAGTATTAACCTGTGTTGCTCCACTTCGTGGATCTGGTGTGCAAGTATTTTTCCTTTCAATTTCAAAGAAATGTCTTACAGAAATGTCTTACAAAACCACAGATCCAGTGGTGTCCATTTTTTGTAGACCCAGGTAACACAGAGTTATAAAAACAATGATTTGTGCAAAGTGCAAGTAGTAAACAAATAAAGTCAGAATTGACTCCTAAACAAACAAAATCTTGTATAAAATTCCCTTACGCGTTTCAAAGCCTCTTAATATGCTTCTTCCTCAGAGGGTGAATAATCTGGGTCTATACTGTGTGTTCATAAGAGCCGGGCGGCGGCACGCCCCTCAGAACAGATTCTGTGATTTCATTGGTTAGAGTGAATGTCTATTACTTGGCTTTTCCTGTTTGTGTCAAGCTGCGTAATAGACGTGCTCTGTAAATGGCCGAATAATTAGGGCAAAGCAAAGTAACGTTAACGTGTACTTGGTGACGTTACTTGTGAATTTAGATAGTTTCAGTTAGCGTGGTTACCATGGTGACAGGCAAACAATCCCGTATCACTACAGCACTTAGGAGTATATATTGTTTCCTTTAAGGCGTGCCATATTGTTACGGTTGTGCTGTGAATTATTAATTTCAGAGGTGGGGGAAAAGTTTTATTTAAAATTTAGTAGTAAGAGTGATTTTTCATTTCTCTATTGTTCAAATCTGTATAGGCAGCCAGATGGCTTTTCTTTTTGTTAAGACAATTTCAAAATGCCCCCATTAAAAATACATAAGAATGTCTGTTTACGATCAAGGATAAGATCATGTTATGAATTTTATCCTATTAGAATTGTATGTAGCTTAAAATTGTTGATATAAGTTGCATATGATATGTGTGTTTTGTACATATATATTTCGATCATAGTGACCAAATAATAATATTAATAAATATTTATTGTTTTGTCCACACAATATTTTTTTGTACAAAACAAGGATCCTTTGTTTATTATTAGGATCCTAGATATATTTTTTGTGTGATGATATATTTTTTGGTATTAACCAGTAAGTAATGTCTATTTTAATCAGAAATATGTCCCTTGGGGATTAAACGTTATCCAAGTTAGGATTACATATTTTGAATGGAGTACATATACATATATGAAGACATTTTGTAAGTTATCTATGAAGGCAGTGTGAAAACCGCCAAACTGGAAGATGTAAATTACATATGTTATTTTGTCTATTTATCATGTATTTCAGCATAGTCAATAAATGCTGTTTTTTCATATGCATATATGTAAGTGCTTCATTAAACCATATACATGGTATTATTTTAATATAATTCTAATGGTTTGAGTGATTGTCGAAGGGTGTTTGTGGTATTTCTTCTATTCAAGAAATGCTGCAAGGTCAATGTCCTTGTTTAGACCCCCTGGACTCATAGTTCCAAATTGATGGATCCAGAAGGTCTCTCTTTTTCTCAAAAAAAGTTCTCTGTTTATTCCCTCTGGTGCCTTCTTAATATGTTCTACAATAGTACCTTTCAAGCTGGTAGGATCCTTATCATGGAAATTTTTGAAATGCAGTGGAACACTATGGTTCTTCCCCCCCACCCCTCAATGTTCCTGATATGTTCTAACAATCTTTTTTTATATGGTCGTGTGGGTCTTCCTATGTATTGTAGATTACAACTGCATTCTAATAAGTATACTACATAATCAGTCCTGCAATTAGTCAGTGTGGTCAGGTTGTGTGTTTTTTTAGTGGAGGTTGACACTATTTGTTTAGTTGGTTTGCTGCCGCTGTAATGATGTGAGCATGCTGCACAGTTTTGTCTGTTGCATTTGAAGAAACCAATACTCTTATTTCCTAACCAATTGTTAGTTTTTTCCTTTTCTTTTGTCTTTAGCTTACTGGGTGCTATAAGATTTTATGTTTTTGTTTTTCCTGAATATAATACGTGGACATTTTCCCCCAATTTCCTTAAGTGAAGGATCCTTTGTTAATACATGCCAGTGTCTTTTGAGGATCTTCTCTATTTCTCTGGCCCCAGTATTGTACGTGGTTATAAAGGTGACTCCTGGATTAAATTTTTTGTTATTTGTATTCTTGTTATTGCATAACAGTTTATTCCTATCCATCTTCTCCACCTTGGCTGCTATTAGATCTTTCTCCTTGTAGCCTTTATGTAATAGTTTTGCAGTGAGACTAGTAGATTCTTCCTTGAGATCACTGATTTTTGAGCAATTTCTTTTTAATCTCTGATACTGTCCAAATGGTATATTGTTAATCCATTTTGGATGATGACCACTCTTGGCATTAAGATAGCCATTACTATCTGTTGGTTTCTTGTATAGTTTACTTAAAATGACGTTGTTTTCTGAGAATAAAACTAAGTCAAGAAATTCTATCTCCTCTCTGTTGCTTTAATCCGTAAATGTAAGGTTGAAATCATTATGATTAATGTATGTCACAAAATCTTTTAGTTCCATGTAGTCCCCACTCCATATGACAATGATGTCATCTATGAAGCAGGCCCATGTCACTATTTTTGAAATATATGGATTGTTGTTCCAAATAAACGTCTCCTCCCAGAGACCCATGTACAGATTGGCGTAGCTTGGGGCAAATTTAGTCCCCATTGCTGTACCGCCAATCTGTACATAGTAATCCTCATTAAATTTGAAATAATTTCTTTCAAGAATGAATTTGATTGATTCTTTGATAAATTCTTTCTTGTTTTCATCTAAATCTGTTATTTTGTTTAACCAGTACTTTATCGCTTCTATCCCTTTATGGTGGGGTATGTTTGTATATAGGGCTCTTACATCTAATGTGAGCCATTTGTAGTTGTTCTTCCATTTTACTTTACTCAGTTGTTCTATAATATGTGGTGTGTCCCTGATGTATGCTTTTAAAGTCGGTACCAAAGGTTGTAGGTATGAGTCTACGTATTCAGAAAGTTTTGTTGTTAACCCCTTAATGACCACAGCACTTATCCATTTTCTGTCCGTTTGGGACCAAGGCTATTTTTACATTTTTGCTGTGTTTGTGTTTAGCTGTAATTTCCCTCTTACTCATTTACTGTACCCACACATATTATATACCATTTTTCTCGCCATTAAATTAACGTTCTAAAAATACCATTATTTTCATCATATCTTATAATTTACTATAAATTTTTTTATAAAATATGAGGAAAAAATGGAAAAAAAACACACTTTTTTAACTTTGACCCCCAAAATCTGTTACACATCTACAACCACCAAAAAAAAAACATGCTAAATAGTTTCTAAATTTTGTCCTGAGTTTATAAATACCTAATATTTACATGTTCTTTGCTTTTTTTGAAAGCTATAGGGCCATAAATACAAGTAGCATTTTGCTATTTCCAAACTACTTTTTTCAAAATTAGCGCTAGTTACATTGGAACACTAATATCTTTCAGGAATCCCTGAATATCAATTGACAAGTATATATTTTTTTTTAGAAGACATCCCAAAGTATTGATCTAGGCCAATTTTGGTATATTTCATGCCACCATTTCACCGCCAAATGCGATCAAATACAAAAAACTGTTCACTTTTTCACAAATTTTTTCACAAACTTTCGGTTTCTCACTGAAATTATTTACAAACAGCTTGTGCAATTATGGCACAAATGGTTGTAAATGCTTTTCTGGGATCCCCTTTGTTCAGAAATAGCAGACATATATGGCTTTGTCATTGCTTTTTGGTAATTAGAAGGCCGCTAAATGCCGCTGCGCACCACACGTGTATTATGCCCAGCAGTGCAGGGGTTAATTAGGGAGCTTGTAGGGAGCTTGTATGGTTAATTTTAGCTTTAGTGTAGTGTAGTAGACAACCCAAAGTATTGATCTAGGCCCATTTTGGTATATTTCATGCCACCATTTCACCGCCAAATGCGATCAAATAAAAAAAAAAACGTTAAATTTTTCACAATTTTTGGTTTCTCACTGAAATTATTTACAAACAGCTTGTGCAATTATGGCACAAATGGTTGTAAATGCTTCTCTGGGATCCCCTTTGTTCAGAAATAGCAGATATATATGACTTTGGCGTTGCTTTCTGGTAATTAGAAGGCCGCAAAATGCTGCTGCGCATCACACGTGTACTATGGCTAGCAGTGAAGGGGTTAATTAGGAAGTTTGTAGGGAGCTTGCAGGGTTAATTTTAGCTTTATTGTAGAGATCAGCCTCCCACCTGACACATCAGACCCCCTGATCCCTCCCAAACAGCTACCTTCCCTCCCCCACCCCACAATTGTCCCCGCCATCTTAAGTACTGGCAGAAAGTCTGCCAGTACTAAAATAAAAGCTTTTTGGGGGGTTTAGGTTTTTAAAAAAAAAAAAAAAAAAAAATTCTTCTGCTGTGTAGGACCCCCCTTAGCCTCCAACCTCCCTGATCCCCCCCAAAACAGCTCTGTAACCTTCCCCATCTGCCTTATTGGGGTCCATCTTGGGTACTGGCAGCTGTCTGCCAGTACCCAGCTTGTACAAAAAAGGGCTTTTTTTTCTTAGTTTTTTTTTTTTTCTGTAGTGTAGCTTCCCCAAACCCCCCCCCCCCACCACCACAAACCCCCACCCCCTCATTGATCATTTTTTTTTTTTTACTTTTTTTAACTGATTTATTTTAAACCTTTTTCTGTAGTGTAGCGGTTCCCACCCGCTCCCTCCCTCCCCGTGCACGCGCCCGCCCCCGCCCTCCCGTGCACGCGCGCACGTCCGTGCGCACCCCCGGGCATCCCCGCCCACGATCCCGCCCCCCTCCACATCTCCAGGACCATCGATGGCCGCCACCCGCCTCCCGGTACTGCTCCCACCCACCAACGAAGGAAGCCACCGATCTCCGGTGCAGAGAGGGCCACAGATTGGCTCTCTCTGCATCGGATGGCTTAAAAAGGTTATTGCAGGATGCCTCCATATCGAGGCATCACTGCAATAACCGGAAAGCAGCTGGAAGCAAACAGGATCGCTTCCAGCTGCTTTCCACACCGAGGACGTGCAGGGTACGTCCTCAGGCGTTAACTGCCTTTTTTTTGAGGACGTACCCTACACGTCCTCGGTCGTTAAGGGGTTAAAGAACCTATTCCTAAGATTATTGGTCTGCCGGGTGGATTTTGCTGATCTTTATGGATCTTAGGCAGGTGATAGAAAGTGGCTATCTTTGGTGTTTCTTGGGTTAAAAATTTCATCTCTTGATCATTAAGTACACCTTCAGTTTTTGCTGTATCTAAATGACTATTGTAGATTCTTAGGCCTAGATTTAGAGTTCGGCGTTAGCCATGAAAACCAGCGGGTTTCTTACGGACTCCGGTATTTAGAGTTTATTTACCGACACTCCAAAATCACCTAACGCTGAAATTTCTACCGACACCTCAGACCCAGTAGTAAACATATACCGACAAAAAAAACATCCACGAATCAAATAAAAAATATTACACAAACTACACTTACAGTCATACAAACACTACACTATGTTTATTTTTCATATTTAATAATTTTTCATCAAAATACAAAAGATTAAAGTTGCGAGATCTCGGGTGTTTGAAAAAAAACAACACAAATCCATTTTCCCATTGACTTACATTGACACACGGGAAAAGACCCTCATATACCTACATCTAACTAATAACATTATCACAAAATACACTCATCGATGCATACAAACAATATATACCACATGACATACAAAAAATATTTATTTATTACAAAAAGAACACGATTTAGTTACTTTTTCACACAAGCTCATGACGTCACTCACTTTACGAGGAAAACCAGTCTTAGAAAAAAAAAAAAATTTTTTAGAGCCTCCATTGACTTCTATTGGGAAGACGTGCTTGTGCACGCGAAACCCTCATTTCCCTAACGCACGCAAATAGCGTAGACAGAAAAACTCCAAATACCAGCGCTAGAAAAAACATGATTTTATGCGTTAGACCCAGCTATGATAAATAGATCAAGAAATGACTATTTCCCTATGGTGGATTTATGGATTTTAATTATTGAATATTCACAACACCATTAAATTTTTCTCACACTTTTAGATTACATCAACTACAAATCAACATCACTAGTAACACATTATTATTTAAATAAAATTACATTTAAACTTTAAAACAAATTCATTAAACATTTCTGGATTCACAAACAGTACACAATGGGAAACACCTCTCATTTACCTTTATTATTGCATTTCAGTTATTCAACTCATATGCTTTCAGCAACTGCATATCTACATAGGCTTAACACATGATCACTCATGGATGCACATATATTACTTTTAACATTCACTCATACATGTGCATTCAAATGATGGGGGAAAAACACATTACATTCTCTAGAGGAATCACAAAACACAACATATGGATTTTACTGTACTTTTAACATCATTATTCCATCACCAGAAACCATTAGGAATTACGTACAACAAGAACATCATTACACCAGATTACAGATGTCACTTTATGGGAAGGAACAACAATGCCAGACCGCTATATAGAAGTCAGCATATGTGGGACACAATCACAATATATACGTATATGTACATAACACGCATCACCCATCACGCAACCACAAAGCACACATTTAGATTTTATTCATCACACAATAACAATGTAGCACAATACAACAACACAATGAGGATTTCAGAACTACATAGGCAGGTTAATAATATCATGACGTCATTAGAAGATTCAACCATACACATCACAGATTCACCACTGTACCGCCCCTTTAGGAACTTTAACACTCAATACTACAATACAACATATACGTAAACAACAGTTTGGAACAGCATTATTATGGAAATTTCAATGGGACAATTAAGAAATATTGTCAGATCGCAAATCACTTATATATATAATACTACAGATGACAGCCGGAAGTTATTCAGTATTAGTGCCATTTGAATGGAAAGCATACAATATTTACAGCTCGGCAATCACTTATATATACAATACTACAGATGACAGCCGGAAGTTATTCAGTATTAGTGTCATTTTTATGGGACGCATACAATATTGACAGCTCGGCAATCACTTATATATACACAATACTACAGATGACAGCCGGAAGCTATTCAGCATTAGTGCGATTTGAAAGGGACGCATACAATATTGACATCTCGGCAATCACTTATATATACAATACTACAGATGACAGCCGGAAGTTATTCAGTATTAGTGCGATTTGAAAGGGATGCATACAATATTGACATCTCGGCAATCACTTATATATACACAATACTACAGATGACAGCCGGAAGTTATTCAGCATTAGTGCGATTTGAAAGGGACGCATACAATATTGACATCTCGGCAATCACTTATATATACACAATACTACAGATGACAGCCGGAAGTTATTCAGCATTAGTGCGATTTGAAAGGGACGCATACAATATTGACATCTCGGCAATCACTTATATATACAATACTACAGATGACAGCCGGAAGTTCTTCAGTATTAGTGCCATTTGAAAGGGACACATACAATATTGACATCTCGGCAATCACTTATATATACAATACTACAGATGACAGCCGGAAGTTCTTCAGTATTAGTGCGATTTGAAAGGGACGCATACAATATTGACATCTCTGCAATCACTTATATATACACAATACTACAGATGACAGCCGGAAGTTATTCAGCATTAGTGCGATTTTTATGGGACACATACAATATTGACAGCTCGGCAATCAATTATATATACAATACTACAGATGGCAGACGGGAAGTTCGGAATTCTTATTGCGATTTGAAAGGGACGCATACAATATTGACAGCTCGGCAATCACTTATATATACAATAATACAGATGGCAGACGGGAAGTTCGGAATTATTATTGCGATTTTAAAGGGACGCATACAATATTGACAGCTCGGCAATCACTTATATATACAATACTACAGATGGCAGACGGGAAGTTCTGAATTATTATTGCGATTTTAAAGGGACGCGTACAATATTGACAGCTCGGCAATCACTTATATATACAATACTACAGATGGCAGACGGGAAGTTCGTAATTATTATTGCGATTTTAAAGGGACGCGTACAATATTGACATCTCGACAATCACTTATATATACAATACTACAGATGGCAGATGTTACTTTATCGTTTACAAACAATGTTGCAGCAACATTGATCGATCACATTCGATGCACATTATACACAACTATGCACTTTCATTCATGTTAGCCTGGACGTGTGCTTGTTACTATAAGATCGCGTTTAAGAAATATTGATTACGCATATAATCAAACATTACAAACATGCACTGTATGTGTGATATTTGACACTTTCACATTGAGAATCATTGTTTGAAACTAACATTTCAGCAAACAACAAATAAACGCCCACTGTGAAAGCATTCGCGCCGCTCACATACAAACAGGTGAATACAATCAGCAATCATTACAAACTCACTACCATTGGACTAATTGTACTATAAATCCCACAAACAACATGGCCAATGCATCACTTGTGATCCACATCAGATAAAGTGCTTACCTTGTTACGCTGTTTTGAAAGATGGATGACGATGACATGGTAGACGCTGCTGGTGCTGCTATTGGCGAACTAGCTGTTGGTCGAATCAGGCAGCCTCGGCGGCTCAGACTGAGACGAAGGGGTCGTCTGGTTCGAGGTCCTCGTGTCTACAGGGTGAGACCCACCTTGGAAAACATGAGTGACTTTGAGGTTTTTGATAAGTATCGGCTCGATCGCAAACAGCTCATTGGCCTTTACGATCTTCTTAAACCTCATTTGGAGCCACGTATAAGAATAAGGACTGCTGTTCCCGCCATGAGTAAGATGCTAAGCTGTCTATACGTCCTGGCCTCCGGGAGTTTTCAATCCGGAGAACTGTACATGCATGGCCTGGCTCAAGGTACATTCTCTGTGGTGTTTGATAACTTTCTGGACGCCATGGTACGTATCAGTAAGCAATACATAGGATTCCCACAGAATGATGGTGATTGGAGGCGCCTGAAGCGGGAATTCTTTGATATTGCTCAATTGCCCAATGTCTTGGGAGCCATAGATTGTACCCACATTGCGCTGCGTGCTCCAATTGATGACTTGCCCTTCAGAAATCGCAAACTTTTTCATAGCCTCAACGTGCAGTATGTTTGTGACGCACGGATGAGGATTATGCATGTGTGTGCGAATTTTGCAGGTGCTTGTCATGATGCCCGCATCCTCTCTCTGTCGTCCCTGTGGAGACAGTTTGAGGAAAGACAAATGCCCCCTGGTTATCTCGTTGGTGAGTATTTGTGCACAACATGGTTAATTAGTTTGACAATTGCCACTGTAGTTTTAAAATGTTAGCGTCATGTTCAGCTATAGGATGCAATTTAACCATTTCTTATTTTCCGACGCTAATGTCTACTTTTAGTTAAATGCAGATATGTAGCATGTCATACCTTAAATGCTCAGAGAATGCAATGTAACCATGTATTTAGCATTTTACACAAGGTTTGTTTTAGGAGAAATACGCATATGTATCATGTCTTAGCTGAAATGGGAAGATATTAGCTCATGCAATTTAACCATGTCATTGTCTCTTTCCGCTAATGTCTACTTTTAGTTCAATGCAGATATGTAGCATGTCTTACCTTAAATGCTCAGAGAATGCAATGCAACCATGTATTTAGCATTTTACACAAGGTTTGTTTTAGGAGAAATACGCATATGTAGCATGTCTTAGCTGAAATGGGAAGATATTAGCTCATGCAATTTAACCATGTTATTGTCTCTTTCCGCTAATGTGTACTTTTAGTTCAATGCAGATATGTAGCATGTCTTACCTTAAATGCTCAGAGAATGCAATGTAACCATGTATTTAGCATTTTACACAAGGTTTGTTTTAGGAGAAATACGCATATGTAGCATGTCTTAGCTGAAATGGGAAGATATTAGCTCATGCAATTTAACCATGTCATTGTCTCTTTCCGCTAATGTGTACTTTTAGTTCAATGCAGATATGTAGCATGTCTTACCTTAAATGCTCAGATAGAGAATGCAATGTAACCATGTATTTAGCATTTTACACAAGGTTTGTTTTAGGAGAAATACGCATATGTAGCATGTCTTAGCTGAAATGGGAAGATATTAGCTCATGCAATTTAACCATGTCATTGTCTCTTTCCGCTAATGTGTACTTTTAGTTCAATGCAGATATGTAGCATGTCTTACCTTAAATGCTCAGATAGAGAATGCAATGTAACCATGTATTTAGCATTTTACACAAGGTTTGGTTTAGGAGAAATACGCATATGTAGCATGTCTTAGCTGAAATGGGAAGATACAGAATAATATAGAACTTGATTTTTGGATTTTTCTGAAAAAAAATTTGTATATGGATTATCGTGTACCCAAATTTATTTTTAAAACAATATACTATTTTAAGGATTCTGTTTGAATTATGTTCTGTTCATAATTTATAGGTGATTCTGGGTACATGAGCCGGCCTTGGCTCATTACCCCCTTGCGTAGCCCGACTGATGTGTCTGAGGAGCGCTACAATAGGGCTCATAAGAGAACCAGGGCGGTGGTTGAAAGGATGTTCAGGCTCCTGAAGATGAGATTCAGGTGCCTGGACCGTTCTGGAGGAGCACTCCAGTACAACCCAAAGAAGGTGGCTAAGATTGTTGTAGCCTGTAGCGTCCTGCATAATATTGCACAGCGGGCTGGGATGCTGCAGGCCGTCCCGGTGGACAGAGACCTCCTCAGAGATGAGGAGGATGATCCTGTTCTAGAGGGGAAATTCCAGGACGAGAGACTCGATGTCAGAGCAGATGTCATCAACCGCCACTTTAGACGGTAAAGAATATAAGTTAGACTGTAGTATTTTCAATAGATGTGAACTCTAGGGAAATGACAAGTAGAGAATTGTGCAAACATGCTAGGATTGTTCATCAAATGTTAAAAAAAATTTCATTTATTAATATAGGTGATGCTCTGGGCATTGGGTCCTGTAGCGAGTCTTTGCCACCTGGTTTTTAAAGAGGACATCAGATGGTAAGTAGAAATGTATGTACTGTTGCTGGCATGAATTGTACACAAATACATCATATGGCATACATTTTCAAAAATAGTATTTAGTTTACACATTACTTAAAATGTACATACTCAGAAAAGGATCCTCTAGAATGACTATGGTTCAATGTCACACATTAGAGGTTTGTTCTGCTCAATATGACTCATCTTCACACTTGATAGAAAATAACACAAGTTGATACACACGCTTAGTAAGCTAGTGACAGAAATTTATTATGAAATGGGGGTGGGAGAGGGCTACAGAACTGATTCACACACTTGTATGAATTTTATTTAAAATATTTCTTCCATTAGGGAGATGACTTAATCTAAAGACTGAAAGGGAACAATTAGAAGCCTGACAGTGAAGATTGCCCAGACTGACAGTGGGAAAAAGCCAAGATTGAAATTGAAGTATACCAATGGGATCATGTCTGGCATTATCTTTCAATTCTGATGTCCTTGAAAACCATACAAAGACATGTTCACATGGTAAGTGCAAACTATTTGATAGAATAAGGCTGTGGAGACATCCTATTGGAGACACTTAGATGATTTTCTAATTTTTAGATGGTATTTCCCAGTCCTCTATTTAATGAACTGATGAATAAGACACCTATTGAAGATCAACTGTTTAGCCCTAAATTGACTTTTAAAGACCATGCATTGTCCAGGTTGGTGTACCAATGCATGCTAGTGAAGACTGTTGAATATTAGTAGCTTACATACATTAGTCATATTTAGTTCTTTAGTAGATATTTAGGGATCACAATCAGACACTTAGATGATTTTACTTTTTTAGATGGTATTTCCCAGTCCTCTATTTAATGAACTGATGAATAAGACACCTATTGAAGATCAACTGTTTACCCCTGAATTGACTTTCAAAGACCATGCATTATCCAGGTTGGTGCATGCTAGTTAAGAATCACAGGAAGAATGTTGATTATTGTTAGCTTACATACATTAGTCATACTTATTTCATCATTAGATATTTAGGGATCACAATCAGAAAAAGGAATACATATTATAGTTGATATAGAGGTATTTGAATGGACATGAAATATTACATTTATGTTCAGCATACATATATTGTTGAAATGTGATATACATTATTATGTATAATTAGAAATTTGGATATTTAAATAGAATTTTGATTCAACAATATAATGATGTATGTTTTGTATTTTTTTTAAATCAATTTAATAAATATCTTTAAAAAATGCTGAACAAAGTTAGAGCATAGACACAAGATGATTGTAAATGTATTTTATGAATATTTGACAACGTGTGTATTAACTTTGTTCCATTTTTTTATTTGTCATTTCAGATTGGCATGTGATGACTTCCAGGAATATTTTTATTTTTTCAATAAACTTTTTTTATTTTTTATTTTTACATGTCAATAATAAACATTGTATTATTAAATACATTCTTTTGAACAGATTATAATAAATATCAATATAATCTGTCAATAAAAAAAAGTTTGACTCCCATGACTGGTAGTTGGCTATTTGACAAGCACATGCATACGATCAAATAATGCATTAATATTAGAAAATCAACTGATTCCGAGAATATTACATTAAACTATCTTTTATAACATTAATTGGGGAGGGAGATCCTTCGATGCTTTTCTTTTGAACATTGTAGATATTAAATTAATTTTGGATATGTAGTCAAAAAAATTTTTTTTTAACTTTTAAGAAGGGGAAGTGGTTCAATTACATTAAAGTGACAGTGTTGTTGAATGTAAAATTAATTTTATAAGATCTTGTATCTTCCTTAGGTATCTCTAAACATTTTTTTGATAAATTATTTAAAACTTTACTTGTATAAATGGTAGGTCATTTAACTTGATATTTTTCACAAGCTAGTTATTGGATGCCAGGTTAATCTATGTAATTTTCTAGTGGAGTCATTTAACTATAGTTAGTAATATTATGTATTTTTAAAAATCTTACCTCTTGGGTTAGACATCAAATATCTATATATAATTTTAAGTCCCCTTTAGTTTATTTTGTCAATGTTAAATCAACATTCCAAATGTTTGGGTCCTTAAAGGGACATTCACAAAGAATATTGTGTATAGATTTTTAAAAATATCATAAAAGAATTTAAACATATTTATAAAGTAATATAGAATTACATTCAGTCTTTAAATATACTTTTCAAGAAATACATCAATGCACATATCTTAGTCAATTACATAAGGCATCTATATGCAACCAACAATCAGCATCAAAATAGCCTATGTAGATATGTATTTAATCCAAGAATATATATAATTACAATATAATGATTGAATAACAAAACATATTAAGTTGGTCAAATATTCAAATATTATACAAAATGCATACATAACATATAGCTTAATGTCCCTCTAAGCTGAAGGCTCAAAAATACCTCCTTTAATAAATATATTTCAGTCAGTGTGTAAAACAATCTAGAAGTTAATCTAAATTTGCTTTACTCATATGTTAGACTAATTTAGCAAAAGGAAGGTGCCTAGGTTTCTGATATTTTAAGCATTATTGTGAAATGTTTCTTTAAAGGGACATGAACTAAAAATATACTTAAAGGTAGACAGTTTAAAAATTAATGATTTATACATTCTGAATGAGTATTCTATTTTAAGCAACTTTAAAAATTGTCTTGTATTATGAATGCTCCTTGTGATGTTGCTATCATTACTTTAAAATAAAGGCATTAAAAAGATAATTTATTTGCTTCAGTACTCTGGACAGAACTTGCTTGTTTTGTTTGGAATAATTGATCCAACAATCGTCAAGAACAACCCAGGTTTTTTGGAAACAATTGTCCGTAATATAAAATATCATTATTGATTTGCAAAGAAAGATAACAAGATAATTGTTAACATTTGATAATCGTATTAAATTATAAAGTTGATTAACATTTCATGCTCAATCTGAATCACCAATGCTAAATTTGTTTGGACAGTGTCCCTTTAAGAGCTTAAAATAGTGTATTTACTTATCTTCCTATCTTGACATACTTTGCTTGAAAAGCATATCGAGATCGGCTCAGTAGATGAAGATTGGTGGATGCACAGAGATGCCTTATGTGATTGGCTCAACCATGTGCATTGAAATTTCTTCTGTTGAGGATATATAAATACTAAGAGAAATTGATTTACATTTTAAAGTCTAAACAATCTTCTATCTCTACAGATCATTTGATACAATTGTTTGTTTGTAATGTCTATTTAAAAATAAAGACGCCATTGCACAATAACATATATGAGCACTTCAGAGAAATACAAGCTTGAGGTTTATTTGCTAATAACAAACAAACATGTAGTTTAACATTTATAAACAGATTATCAAAGTTAATGACATTCTAACCTGAATTTGAACATTAAGAAATATTGCGTGGGAAACGCATCTTGAAACACCAGATTAGCATCTTTAAACATTAGTCTAATGTCACGCAATAGCACACAATCAATTTGCATTATAAAGACATTTAATAGAGCAATGTCAATAATTCTCAATAAGTCAACAAATTTATTTTAAGAACAATAAAGACATACAATATTAAATGTGTATTTGTATTAAAGAAACAGACCGTTATTAAACCGAGAAATGTCTACAACATTTAATAATGTGACAGTATTAGATTTTAAAGAGGATTTAATCATTAATATTTAACGGATCACGGATATTAAATCTGCGTCACACATATCCGCATGACAGGCCCATGAGTTACAAATAAGTCTACATGAAAAATGAAGTAACAGCACCACCAAGCGGTATGTGTAAGGAAGTTACTAAGATATGAAACATTAAGGAACGGCCAATCCGAGTTCATCACACAAACACAACTTGAGTCAGGATGGTCTCACAGACATTATAACAATATTTCAAACTTTTATCCAATCAGATGTACAGATAACTTGTCCCATGGTGCATCTCATGTTTACTTCACCATATAAAAGTCCATTACACGTTGCCATCTTTGTCAGTTCTCTAATGCCTGCAGGCAGTATATATTATAATAATATATATTTTGGAAAACCCAGCAGGCATGTCAGTTCCCAGGTTCACCAAGGAGGAGAGCGCTGCACTGGTCCACGCCGTCAAGGACTTTTATCCCCAGCTGTTTGGGAACAAGAGGAGGTTGACAGATGCGCCTGTTAAGAAGGCCCTCTGGGAGTCTATCACCAATGCGGTTAGATTGGTGTGTGACGTCCAGAGGACCCAGGATCAGATCATGAGGAGATTCGGAGATATGAGGTTGCGGTTATCCAAAAAAGTCAACCTCATAAGGGACTGGGTACAAGCCCGTAAAAGAGGTGGCAAAAGAGAGGCCCCGGGGAAACTGTACCTACTCCCTTATGAGGTGACTTTATGCGAGCTCATCAATCTCCGGGTCCCCAAAAGATTTCGATCCTCGCCATCCTCGGCCTCCTCTTCTTCCCTCCCAGCTGCGGGATCTGAAAGTCCTGACGCGGGGGCCAGGGCAGATGCTTCTCCGTCCGGTGGCCTGGGAGGAGATAGAGAATCTGAACAAGGTAATTATCCAACTTCATATAATATCTTAATATTTGTTATTTTTATACAAATATGTGTATATAGTCAGATACTAAACCTATACAGATCTCACAACATACACTACATATGATGTTTAGATATCTGATTTTAGATTAGTGACACATGAAATAGGAATGATGTTTCTTGCGCTCTACAGAATATGCGTCACAGAGCGGAAATGTAATTTCTCATCCACGTTAACATGGCTTTGCTGTAAGTGGCATTGCTTTATACATGTTGGTCAAATGACGGATGCGTAATTCCACTTGGAATCATTGCGCAATGATCGCGAAAATGGAATTTCTCATCCACGTTAACATGGCTTTGCTGTAAGTGGCATTGCTTTATACATTTTGGTCAAATGACGGATGCGTAATTCCGCTTGGAATCATTGCGCAATGATCGCGAAAATGGAATTTCTCATCCACGTTAACATGGCTTTGCTGTAAGTGGCATTGCTTTACACATGTTGGTCAAAATTAAATGTGAATTATTATATTAGTGAAGAATACAGTATTCTTATTTTCAATATTATAGCTAATAAAAAACGAAGAATACAAATAAATTATAACATATGGCCATCAATTGATGATTATGAAATAACACCAAAAAATTATTAAAGATACAGTAAACAACACAACTGATTGAAAATAAGAGTCCAGGATATATTTATCATGAATTTAATTGAGGAAACAATTAACTCATGGGACTACCAAAGGATTAATAGTTTTAAATTGATTTGTTAATAATGTAAAGATTTTAAACATGGCATGATTTGTATTAATGATATGCAATCCTCATTTAATATATTACAGATATGGATGTTGCTGCTGGATCCTCAAGCCAGGGCTTGTCACAGTATGGTATGTCTCATTTTAATTGACATTTGTCTTAGAAACATGGACAGAACATTACATACTAAATCCACATTGTTCAATATTTATATGTAATGTCCCTTTAATAGATGAAAATTTAAATAATTCTTCGGATATACTTAAATAACATATTAGATTTGAATTGCATGCTCAATACCATTCATTACATCAACATATGGAGTAGAGAATTCATTAACACCAACATTGTCAAATCAATTTAATTTTATATTAAAGGGATACTGAGCTACAATTATTAATGTTGTCATTCAGATAGAGTATGCAATATTAATAAACATTTAAATATAATACTATCATCATATGTGACATATTCTATTGCTAAATGTATTTTAAAATCAAGAATGTACGTTTATCTGCATCTCAATTTTGGTTGACCAACCTGGGTTTTTATGGATGATTGGTGGATACCTTCAACAAACAATATTTATTGAATCCAATATTGCTTATCTGCCTTTAAGATTAAAATTTAGCAACATTCAAATTATAATAGGAGTCAATGTTAAATCATTTTGAACAGTTTGAACAGAGAAATCAATGATTTAAATTAATCATGTCAGTGTCCCTTTAAGACAAAATAGATTCATTCATCTTTACATTCTTTGGATTAAACAATATTGATATATAATTCACATATTCACTGTTGGAGTTACTTTATAGATATCAGCATACTCTAACAGCACCATGATTACATATTTGTAAAAATCAATTTTGTTTTGTATTGTGATAAATATGTGTTGTGTCCTAAACAAGATTACTGTACATTGCACAAATGGCTCGATGTGCCACATGTGTTTGTTTAGATTTGTCAACAGCTGCTATTCAAAATGTGGTTTGTGTGTATTCTTTTAAGAACATTGATCAATGGGTATATTTAGATATGCAATAGCATCATATGAGATGATTTTGATGTCTAATATAGTCTGAAATTAAACATATGTTCAATACAGAATTTTTAACAGAATCCCCTTGATTCAATCAAGCATTTTCTGGTGTAATGACTGCTCTATTCTTCACATTTTCAGGTTGCTTAATCGTAAAATTCGAGACAGATGTGATTTAGTGATATCCCAAATGTGTTTCATAATATATATCTATATCATTCATAGAGAGAGTTGGTGTGGTGAGCCCACAGGAATCCAGCAGTGACATAGAGCCGCCTTTGCGGTCTCCTGGTAAGTCCATTGACTCATTTATATGTAATTGAAGGTGTATTGGTAATCAATATTATGAGCATGATTCTGATGAAGCATAACATTTGAAACAAACATATAATTTTCTCTTCTGATTATATATTATTTTTCTTTTAATATTGAACGATTAATAATTTAAACTTTATTAGTCTACACATTTGTAATTCAGAAGATGTATAACATATGTTTGTTTCCATGTTCTTTTTTGACAACAGTCATCAAGTGATACACACATGAGAAATCTTAAATGTTCTATGTACTATGCTTTTATGATTTTTACATTAATCCAAACAATACATCGAAAATATGAATCATTGAGAATAACAAATCTAATGTAATTTGTATGCTCCATCAAAATGATGTAAATCATAACTTTGGGTGTGTATATCTTTAATGCAACATTGATGTGTGTCTTTGAACAACAGTAACATATGTTATAATATCTGTTGTTAACGTGTACACAACATGTTATGTTTTACAGAGATTGATTTAACATATGTGACGGAGGAGGAAGAGGCTGCCTTGGAGTCTAATGGTATGTGAAATATATCTATCATGTTTCCAACATGTTGGTTTATTTGAAATAATTTCATTGAAGACATTCAAAGTCTACAGCTTTTGCACTTTAAAAAGGAATATTATTTGTCTGTTCAAATACACTACTGCCCCCTTTCTATATCAGGCAGCATGAAAAATTTTGAATAGAAAATATTTAAAATTCATGCCATCATTATGTCACATGCATATTCCATGCCAAAACACAATAATAATGTTATAATTGTACAGACAGTAATTGATATTCATCTGAGTGCCTATATGCATACCATATCCTCATTTCAGAATTGTTTACAAATTCAAACACACTTCGAAGTATATTGAAAACATAATCAATTTTAAATGTGTTGATTTGATTTCATGATGTATGAGATGTTAATATATATTTTTTTTAATTTTCAGATGGATCCACCACTTCTGGTCATCTGGTTTCCGCACCTGCCCAGTCCCCTGCACAGTCACAGACCCCTCCCCATGCACAGACCCCTGACCATGCCCAGACCCCTGCACAGACCCAGACCCCTGCCCATGACCAGACTCCTGCCCATGACCAGACCCCTGCCGGCCCTTCCCATTTATCATTTCCTGTCCCTCCCAAAAAACGCCCCTACACCCCCCTTCACCACTCTCCCCGTATTATGGCCCGTACAGCTGCCCAGACCCAAACTCCCCACTCCCCAGCTGTACGGCCTACCCTGGAGCGGCAGCTCACCCCTCCCCAAGCCAATACCATCCCTCCCCAAGCCACTCCCATCCCTCCCCAAGCCAATCCCATCCCTCCCCCCTGTCTCAACCTTCATTGTCCTGGGTGTCGGATTGTCCTTCCCAGGCACAGCTGTAAGTATCATTCAAAATACACGTTATAAGATACTTAAAGGTACAGTGAAGGTAAATATTTTCGATTGTGATTCAAATACAGCATGCAATGTTAATCAAATTTATAATTTACTACTCTTATGAATTATTCTTCATTCTCTTGATATCTTTATTGAAACAAAGAAATGCCTATAATTAGTTTAAACAATAAAAAAATTCTGGCCATCATTTCTTTATTGTTGGATGAATGTATCCATCAACCAGCAGGGACAAACAAAGTTGATAAACAAATATTGGCTTCCCTAAAAAGCAACATTCTTGCATTCAAAATCTAGCTATAGAATTCAAACATTTAATGAATATGTGTAGGTTTTAAAGATTTGTAATGTCATGCTCTATCTGAATCAGTCCATTAAATATTTAGGTTCAGTGTCCCTTTAATTGGATATCACTACATATACCAATCACCACTACTTGGATCCAACAATTAATGTACAAATGTTGATACATTATCTCTTGTCTAACCCAGTGGGAATGTAATTTCTTCAGGTTGCTATGTTTACACAGCTTGTCCTCAATGCCAAAATGTTTAAGGCTAGGTGTGCCTACCACAGTATAATTGAAATATTTAAATTGCTAATGTAAGTACAATGTAAATCCTTTAACAAGATTTGATACACTCAAGCTGTATAAGTGGATCATCTAAAACCAATTAAAGGGGACAACATGTTTGAGTAAAATGTCCCTTTAATGATTTCTGTCTGTCTGAATAACCTAATTCATGTGTAAAGAATAAATGTAAACTAATTGATGTAAAGAATTATTTGTCTTTATGATGACAATGTATCTTTTCTAATTTTTTCGTCTGTTGTGTAATTATCCTTAATATTTAATGTATTCTTTATTTTAGGCTGTGACTCAGCATGGCTCATGCTAGAAGGTATAGCAAGAGTAGAGCAGGCCGTGTTGAGGAACGCAGCTGTCCTGAGAGGGATGAACGACACCATGCAGGCCCAGCTCCGGGTTCAGGACTTGACTCTGCGTGCAATTATGAGATTAAGTTCAAGGCCTGAATCTGGAGCTGGACATGCACAGGACAATGAAGAGGATGACCAGTAAGTGGAGGATCTGGAGATGTTCCATGGTGGCAGATAAGAATCCTCCGTCCACATGTAGATTTTTTTGTTTTATTGTTGCCATTTGGCCTTTTTAAAAGTTTATTGTTGTGCCTGTTGCACTCTTTTACCTTGTCATATGTCTCCAATGGGGCTATGGTGGCCCTTGGCAACTCTCTTCATGGACTGTGATGCACTGTGTTACCTTGTCATATGTCTCCAATGGGGCTATGGTGGCCCTTGGCAACTCTCTTCATGGACTGTGATGCACTGTGTTACCTTGTCATATGTCTCCAATGGGGCTATGGTGGCCCTTGGCAACTCTCTTCATGGACTGTGATGCACTGTGTTACCTTGTCATATGTCTCCAATGGGGCTATGCTGGCCCTTGGCAACTCTCTTAATGGACTGTGATGCACTCTTTTACCTTGTCATATGTCTCCAATGGGGCTATGGTGGCCCTTGGCAACTCTCTTCATGGACTGTGATGCACTGTGTTACCTTGTCATATGTCTCCAATGGGGCTATGGTGGCCCTTGGCAACTCTCTTCATGGACTGTGATGCACTGTGTTACCTTGTCATATGTCTCCAATGGGGCTATGGTGGCCCTTGGCAACTCTCTTCATGGACTGTGATGCACTGTGTTACCTTGTCATATGTCTCCAATGGGGCTATGCTGGCCCTTAGCAACTCTCTTAATGGACTGTGATGCACTCTTTTACCTTGTCATATGTCTCCAATGGGGCTATAGTGGCCCTTGGCAACTCTCTTCATGGACTGTGATGCACTGTGTTACCTTGTCATATGTCTCCAATGGGGCTATGGTGGCCCTTGGCAACTCTCTTCATGGACTGTGATGCACTGTGTTACCTTGTCATATGTCTCCAATGGGGCTATGGTGGCCCTTGGCAACTCTCTTCATGGACTGTGATGCACTGTGTTACCTTGTCATATGTCTCCAATGGGGCTATGGTGGCCCTTGGCAACTCTCTTCATGGACTGTGATGCACTGTGTTACCTTGTCATATGGCTCATATATTCCTTATTTTTACAAGATTATTTATAAATGTTGTGGATGTTTTCTTACATACTAATAAAAGACATTTTATTGCACAAATCTTTGTCCTGATTCTTCATGTTATTTTTTGAAAGCTCTAGTTTATGTTGTTGATCCTTAAAGGGACCTACCAAAAAATTTTTTTATAATAAAATCATATATGTAAGACAATTGTAAATGACTTTAAGATTAACATCTCCAATGTAATCTTATTATTTGTCTTTATATATTTTTCTCTTAGCTTTATCATTGCATGATTATGATTAGCATAGTAATTCTTTTATATATGTATATATAGATTGTTATTTGTGTATATATGTATATTTCAATGTTCAGATCCATGTGTGTATTTAGAAACTCTGCATGAATTGATGCACCTTTACCAAATGATCTGAGTATTGATACAATGATATAATCCCTGTAAAGTGTTCATTTTATTGAAATAGTATTGTCTATGTGTATGCTCTTTTTAAAAACAAAATCATGTCCCTTTAAGTGATGGTGAGCACAATTGTTAATGAATGTATTTCCATTTCTAAAGCGTTTTTGTCCTTTTTACATGAACAAGGACATATAATCTTATTAATAAACAATCTTATTGTAATGTTGACAGCACATGTATTTCATTTTCAATTCTATATTATTGTAAAAGTGTAACCAAATAAATCTCTGTGTGTAATGCAAATATTTTAGATGATGAATATTTGTTAACAAATATGTTAACAAAATACATCTCCTCCCATATATGGCTATAGGTAGGCTGACAATAATTAAACTTGAATAAATGACACGTTTAATCAATCCATGTATAACGATTGTTATTGCACAACAATCCAAACATATCTTAAAACATCAATGGCATATGTATTTCTCATGTGTATCTTTTAAAAGTTAAAGATATACACCATAGCTATAGTTCAAGGGACAGTCAAGTCCGAAAAGATGATTCATGATTTGGTGACATTCCTAGATATCAATCTAGACACATACTAGTTCCTAAAATATAAATACGTTTCTTAGTGATATGCCAAGATGTCACTGAGTCCTTGTATTGGCTGCGGTTTTTCAGCGATCTCGGATGCGCCATGTTGCTTAAGACGTCACCTGCCAGGCTGTCCAATGATTCCTTGTATTGACTGACGTTCTTACATGATCAAGAATGTGCCTTTTATTGGATTGCGTTTTGACGCGATCAAGGAAGCGCCTTTTTTTTGGGGCGTTCTTACGTGATCAAGAATGTGCCTTTCATTGGATGGCGTTCTTACGTGATCAAGGAAGCGCCATGTTAAGACGTCACATGCAAAAGTAAAAAAACGTCTGATTGTATTACGTAGTCCCGCAATATTTGTGCACGTTAAAAACGTTTGTGACTGCAGCCAATTTTAAAAACCTTGCGAATATGTATTATTTGCATCATGTTACATTGTTGACCCGTAGCTGATAAAGACCACCACATTCTCTTTTGCTGGATGTCTGGTTGAATAAACGAACGAAAGCAAAATGTTTTCATGCATATGATATTTCGAGGCAAGTGCAAATCTCTATAGTCCATGTTTAATATGTTTGTCAACAATGTTCCTTTTTCTGAAAAATGACTGTTGTGTTTAATGTTAAACATATCTAATTAATAAATATGTGCTATTGTGTTAGAATAAAGTAATCAATATGCATTTATATTTATCATATGCTAAATATATGATGCCGACTTCTTCTAAATGTAATTTCGTTGTATATTTTATTAAAGGTTCATTAGACACTCACATTATAAATCAAAAGCTTTTATTTTGTCTCTAGTTAGATAGTCCATTGTTTAACCAATACGTTTAATTTTGCTTCTGTTCTAAGAAAATTTAAGTAATTTTCAGACTCCTCGCAAAGCCTCTGAGTTTCATGTGAGTACCATCTCCAGCTTTCTCCTGTTTGTGTAAAGGGTCTTTTCATATGTTAATGATGGGGTATTGTCTTGTTTTACGTTTGTAATGGGGGTTCATCTATATTTTCAATAGAGCTAACCCGATTTTCTTTGAAAGTGTTTGAAGCTTTGTAATATTGATATCAGTATATGTTAATCTTGTTGTTTGTAGTAGTGTCTATTACATACAGTTCTGTTAAAAATATAGTATACTGTCCCTTGAATGCAAATGTTTTTTGTATCATGTATGAGTTACACATTGTTTAATCTTCAAATATATTATTGTTAGCATATTTTCACCCCCCCCCCACTCCTAAAAGGACTTTAAACCATATTCATTGTTCAAACAAATGTCTTTCCAATAAAATATTAACACAATAATGTCTCTTTAAGAAAATAGACTTTATTTAACACGTCAATATAAATGTGATTTCAATATTTATTTTTTCACAAAGTACATGTAGATATACCAACAAGCTTCAAATATGTGTTAGCATATGTCATTTTGTTAAAGGGACAGTTTAGAAAACAAATAATGTTTTTCATTATTCTAAAAGTCAATTATGTAATATCAATGATATCAAATGTTTCTCACCAATTGATCATTTGTCTTTGTTTATTTAAATTTGCTAGCTAAACCTATGAGGTTCGTGTGCTCATTTCTTGGAGCTTGAAGAGTGCATGTAATCATTATACAATTTGACCACTAGAGGGCATTTGGATAGCATTTGTATATGTAAAACCTTGTGCTCATACAGCAAATTATTTTCCATGTATTGATCATTGATATCTAAAAGGTTGTTATATCAGAACAACAAATAAGTGGTCATTTTTCCTAGTCATAGATACAAGGTTAAGCACATAAGTCACACGTATTTCTCCATGTTTTGTTGTTTCCAACTTGATAATGCGTAATACAGTGTTTTCTTTGTAATCAATAATTTTCTTACTGTCCCTTTAAGCTGTGTTATTGGCATTCAAACAGTAATATGCCATCATGGATAATTGTAATGGTAATTTTGTTTGCGATTCGGGAAACAGTTTGGACATCACATCACAGAAACCAATCAATATCATGAACAAGGATAGGTATGTGATGATGTGGTTTTCACACACTTATAACCCACACTCTGCAAACAATCTTCCTCCATGGACCCGGTCCCATAGAAGTCGATTATATACAGAGTGTGGTCCACAAGTGTATGAAAACCACATCATCACATACCTATCCATTACACATTAAATTAAAAAAACCATTAAAGATGAAAACAAATACTTACTTCCTCTTCCTTCCCCTCTTCCCACGGGGCTGAGGCTCTGGGAGAGGCAACTGCTGACTCCGAAGAGTTCTCCTTGGAGATGTTGTGGGAAGAGTGGAAGGAAGAGTACTGGGACGACCAAGGTGAGGAGGAGAAGATGGCTGAGGAGGAGAAGATGGCTGAGGAGGAGAAGATGGCTGAGGAGGAGAAGATGGCTGAAGAGGAGGAGTAGATGGCCCGGCAGGAGTAGATGGGCCGGCAGAAGGAGATGGGCCGGCAGGAGGAGATGGGCCGGCAGGAGGAGGCCCAGCAGCAAGAGGCCCAGCAGCAAGAGGCGGACCAGGAGGTAGACCAGCATGCGCCTCCCGGAAAAAATTGAACATCTCTTGATGCAGATGAAATATTCTGTTTTGTCCTTCTTCGATTCGATTGAGTATGGTGATTATTTTGTTTTGACCTTCAATTATTAGATTTTGGCCATCAAGTATTCTATTGCGTCCTTCGATATTTTGTATCCGGGAGGTACGCATCTGGTCTATGTAGTCCAGTAGAACCCGCACCTCCGCTATTTCCTCTTGTTGTGCTTGTTGGTGTACCCGTGCACGGCGGGGTGCCCGTGCACGGCGGTGTGCGGGTCCTTGAAGGTCCTCGGGTTCTGCGGGATCCTCCTCTGCTTCCGGGGCCTCTTCATCAGCTCCCGTGCGCTCTTCGTCACGGGGGGCCTCTTCCCTCCGAAGTGGAAATTCCTCCCCACCACTCTCATCCCGGGGAGATGCATGAGGCTGTGGTTCCTGTGCTGCCTCCTCCCCAGACTCTGTATATTTAAAAAAAAAAAAAAAAAAATGTATATATTAGCATATTTGCAAATCAAGCTTTAAATGACTTAGCTTACGATACAATTACAAATGCAGAATCATTAATCCACTTTGAAATCTAACAAACAATCAATACGATTTCAGCTTTTTCTAAACCGTGTTTGTGATATCTGTGGTCAATGTGAATGTTTTTGCGTTTGTTTTCAGTCTGTTTAAATGCACACCTAACCTATAGCCTAGGTACTGATGTAACCGCAAAGTAATTGAATGCGTGTAAACAACGTTATAGCATTAATCGGATCCTTAACACATGAAACCCAATGTTTTATCTTTCATGATTTAGAAGCATACATTTTTTATCAACTTTCTAATGTACTGTTCTTATCTAATTAGCTTCATTCTCTGGATATTCTTTGCTGAAAAGCATATCTAAATATGCTTAGAAGATGCTGATTGTTAGCTGAATATAGCTGCCTCCTGTGATTGTTTCACCGTGTGCATGGCTATTTCTTGATTAAAATATATCTCAAGAAGGATTCAAATTAGGTAATATAAGTACATTTGAATGTTTTGTCAAATTGTATTCGCTACCTCAATCATGAAAGTAAAGGTTTGCGTATAGTGTCCCTTGAAATACATTCGTATGTGAAATTATTGTTCAATGAGCTTACCGTCAGATGAGAGTGGCAGGTTCCCGGTATCAATTCCTCCGATACCGACTACTTCCACCTCGGAGATGCTGGGCCGCAACATTTCCTCCCATCGGCAGTACTCGATTTCAAGGGCAGGTCCGCCACCGGTTCCTGCGGCATGTCGTGCCTCCAGACCTAACTTTTTTTTGAGTTCCAATTTACAGTCCCGGTAGCGATGTTTGATCGAATCCATATCTCGGTTCCGGCCACCCACTGCATTGACTGCATTTCTGATCTCATTCCAGAGCCTCCTCTTGTCAGTCGGGGTTGTCTTTTGGTGCTGCAGCCTCCTATGCCTGGCCATATAGGCCTCTACGAGGGCCTCCTTCTCCTCCATCGAAAACCTCGCCTCCCTAGTCGCCTTGGCCTTCCCCTGTGACGATGCCCTCTGTTTCCCGGACTGTGAAGCCCTACTCTGACCGCCACTGGGCCCAGCCACTTGGTCATCTTGAACCAAGTGGCTGGGTCCACCCACCGCTTCCACCCCCGCTTCCTGCCCCCCTTCCTGCTCCCCTTCCTGCCCTGTTCCTCTCCCCCTCCCTCTCCTCCCCCCTCTACCTGTCCCCTGCCTGGCCTCCATCTGTTCCCTAAACTAAACCCCAAATAATCAAACAAAAAGTGAGTGTGATTAAATGAAAGGGGGTCAAAATAAAGAACTAAAAAGACAAAAAAAGTGCTGAAAGTGTGAGAGGGATGTAAAAAAACAAAGAGGGTAAGGAGTATTTAAATAAACCAAAAGAAGAAGAAGACTAAAAGGAGGATATGTAAACTAAATGTAACTAGGGGATGGGTATGGGATGGGTATGGGGTATGGGATAAGAGTAAATGGGATGAAAGGGAATGGGACTACAAGGAATGGTGTATGGAGTGTAGTATGAGTGGGTAGGGGGTATGGAGTGTATGTAGTGTTATTGATAAGTGTATGTATGTATTGAATGTGTTTGCGTGTAAATGTGTTAAGTGTACAGAAAAATCACTCGCTCGCTAACTCACACTACTACTAATTCTCACTAACTCACACTACTACTAATTCTCACTAACAAACACTCCCACTAACTCTCACTAACTACCAGTAACTTACGCTCCCACTAACAACTCTCACTAATAACTCCCACTAACTCACTCACGCTCCCACTAACAGACTCTCTCCCACTCCCACTAACTCCCACTAACTCACGATAACACTAACAACTGACTCTCTCACGCTAACACTAACTCACTCTCAAAAATTCACCAACTCTCTAATATTAAACCTCCAATCTCCAAAGACCCAACAGCAACACAGTCAAAGAAGCCCTGCTTGTGTGGTGCTTATATACCCTGTGTAAATGTTTAATGATGTACCAATTTCCCTTGTAATTAGTGTTCAGGTGTGCTTTATTAGCAATTAATATTATTGCAATGTGTATTAGGTGTGTGAATTTGCGCATGCTCATTTTGAGTTATTTGTGGAATGTGTAGAATGCGATGATGTCATAGTGGTCGTTTTCTCTAACATTGTCCAATAGTATTCTTTTTAAATGTGAATTTGCGATGGTGTGGTATTAGTGAAGTGTTGTATATGTATGTTTGTCCTAATATATAGTGATATTGAATGCGATTCTTTTTCTAGTGTATGTATATATTTTTTATTCCTTGTTGTTATTTTGCGATTTTCCGCATCTTAAAGTATATGCGTATTCCCCGTATTAAATTTTATTTCAAATCCCCCCACTTGTGAATGTGTAATGCTTGTGTGCTTTGTTGATTGATTGTTGTTGTGACATTTGCGGCGTGTTATTGTTGTGCATGATGTGGTATGCGTCATATGACCGAGCTGTGCGTATTCTCGCGAGATCGAGTGTTAGGTGAAAAAATCAATTTTTTGCCTTTCCCATTGATCTCTATGGGAGACTGTCTAACGCGGGCAGAATTATGCGTGTGACATACACGCGTTAAGAGCATCGTTAGATGGTCTTATTTGAACTCTAAATACCGGAGTCAAACAATGCCGTGCGTTAGACATAAAACACGCGTGGCGTTAGCAGGCCATCTACCGCCGAACTCTAAATCTAGCCGTTAGAAAGATTTGTGTGGGATCGTTTTGTATCTTTTTATATGTTTTTTCATCTTTAAGTAGTCTTTCTGCTTCTTTGATATATGTTTCTCTGTCCTGTATAACAATACTGCCTCCTTTACCTGCATCCCTAATTGTAATTTCAGTGTTATTTTTAAGTTGATTTAAGATGTTCCTTTTTTTTTTGGTTAAATTATCATATTTAATCTTATGTTGATTACACATTTTGTTTAAGTCATCCTGTACTAACTGAGAAAATACCGGGATATGGTAGCCTTTGGATTGGGTTGGGAAGAACGTAGATGGAGGTTTAAAACTGGTATGGGGACCAAATTTAACTATATTAGTGTCTTTCATTGTATACTCTTGTTGTGCTCCTACCCATTCTCCTTCTAAAAAGAGTTCTTCTAGATTAATTAGAGTTTCTAAATCCTGATCATCTAGATTTTTTACATTTATGTTCTCCATATTTTTGATTCGATCTCTTTTTATTTTTTTGAAGTGTCTATGTAGGGTTATTTCCTCATAAACTTATGTGTATCAATGAATAATCCTTTTTTGGGTGCAAAGCTAAGACCTTTTAGAAGTACATCATTTTCAATCTTTGTCAGTATTTTTGTAGAAAGATTAAATATTTTTATACAGTTTTCTTCTTCTACTACATCTTTGTTGATCTTGACCTTTTTTGTTTTTTTGAGTTGGACCACTTGTCCTGCTCTACAGCCCCTTCTTCTTCTCCCCTTCCTCTTTTTTGGGGGTTTGTTTTTTGCCTCCAGAATGGAGTTGGTGGGGTTTCTATTTGTAACTGAGGGTCTTTCTGTAATTGGTGGTTTTGATTTTGATTTGGGTTCTGTTGTTGGTAGAATGGGTTCTTGTTCTGTTGTAATCTGGGGTTGTGATGGTATTTATAAGAATGTTGTGGTCTGGGTGATATTTGCTTGCGGTGGTCTAAAAACTGACTGATGAAGTGTATTGTTGTTTGCATGGTAATGGTTGGTGTTATAATTATCCCTATTTATGTAATTATGTCTGTAGTTGCTATTTCTGTTGTGGTAGTTTCTGGGAGGAATATATAAAGGTTCTTTGTTAGCTAAAGCGTGTTCTTTAGGTTTCCTGTTGTAACTATTATAATGTGTATTAGTTTGTGCTTTATTGTTAAAAAAGGTTCTATATTCGTTGTTAGTAGAATAATGTGGTGAATATATGTCCTCAAAAGGATCATCTTTGGAATTTATTTGTTGGTTTTCTATAATTGCTGGTGTTGTGTTGTCAATTGATGGTAAACCCATTTGTTGTGAAATTAAGTCGTTCTCTGTTCTATTTGCTTTCATGAGTTGGTAGTCTCTTCTAAATTTATCTTTCTTTTTATTATCCACTTGGTTTTCAAATCTTTTGATTTTATTTCAATTTTCTGTATCTAATTCCCTATAGTACACGTCTCCTTTGAACATGTTAAGTTCCTTTCTTATATCTGTGATTTGGTCCGTGAAAATTTTCACCTTTTTATTCCTATATTTAATCAGGATTTTAATTAAAATCATTGAGCAGTCCTCTAATGCTGTCTCCCATTCAGAGAGTAATTCTATCTCGGTGTCTTCAAAATTTGGTGTCTTTTCTAATCTGAGTCCTTGTGGTATGATATTATATTTCACATATCTTTCTAGATTATTGCTATCATACCAATTTAAAAGTTGTTTCTTGCTTAATTTCTCTAGTTTTTCAAACAATTTTTTGGGGTCTGTCATTGTCAGATTGCTTTCTAAAGTCAAATCCTCTATATTTATGGAGATGTTTCTCTGTCTTGAGGTTGGGTCAAAGTAAGCCAAATATTCTAAATCTACAGAGGTGTTGACATTTTCCGTCGTAAATTAATGATATAATGTGGAAAGTACGATATTAAAAAATAGAGATTTAAGTCTAAAATTTAAAATCTAAGATCAATACAGGAATGTTTACCACCCTACGTAGCTTAAACACACTATAATGCTGCTAACTTGGACTAAACATAAACCATGTGGTATTATGTAAGTAAATGTGAGTGGGGGGGGGTGTATTGCAGGGGGTAGGTCCCTACAAAACCTAGTTAGCGCAGGAAGTGGAGTAAGTTACAGGGTAGGTAGGGGATTCAGTAGTGGCAGCCGTAAATCTCAAAGAAAGATTGTTAGAACATATCAGGAACATTGAGGGGGGGGGGGGGGGGGGAAGAACCATAGTGTACCACTGCATTTCAAAAATTTCCATGATAAGGATCCTACCAGCTTGAAAGGTACTATTGTAGAACATATTAAGAAGGCACCAGACGGAATAAACAGAGAACTTTTTTTTGAGAAATAGACAGACCTTCTGGATCCATCAATTTGGAACTATGAGTCCAGGGGGTCTAAACAAGGACATTGACCTTGCAGCATTTCTTGAATAGAAGAAATACCACAAACACCCTTCGACAATCACTCAAACCATTAGAATTATATTAAAATAATACCATGTATATGGTTTAATGAAGCACTTACATATATGCATATGAAAAAACAGCATTTATTGACTATGCTGAAATACATGATAAATATACAAAATAACATATGTAAATTACATCTTCCAGTTAGGCGGTTTTCACACTGCCTTCATAGATAACTTACAATATGTCTTCATATATGTATATGTACTCCATTCAAAATATGTAATCCTAACTTGGATAACGTTTAATTCCCAAGGGACATATTTCTGATTAAAATAGACATTACTTACTGGTTAATACCAAAAAATATATCATCACACAAAGAATATATCTAGGATCCTAATAATAAAAAAAGGATCCTTGTTTTGTACACAAAAATATTGTGTGGACAAAACAATAAATATTTATTAATATTATTATTTGGTCACTATGATCGAAATATATATGTACAAAACACACATATCATTTGCAACTTATATCAACAATTTTCAGCTACATACAATTCTAATAGGATAAAATTCATAACATGATCTTATCCTTGATCGTAAACAGACATTCTTTATGTATTTTTAATGGGGGCATTTTGAAATTGTCTTAACAAAAAGAAAAGCCATCTGGCTGCCTATACAGATTTGAACAATAGAGAAACGAAAAATCACTCTTACTACTAAATTTTAAATAAAACTTTTTCCTCACCTCTGAAATTAATAATTCACAGCACGACCGTAATAATACGGCAAGCCTTAAAAGAAACAATATATACTCCTAAGTGCTCTAGTGATACGGGATTGTTTGCCTTTCACCATGGTAACCACGCTAACTGAAACTATCTAAATTCGCAAGTAACATCACCAAGTACACGTTAACGTTACTTTGCTTTCCCCTAATTATTCGGCCAATTACAGAGCACATCTATTACGCAGCTTGACACAAACAGGAAAAGCCAAGTAATAGACATTCACTCTAACCAATGAAATCACAGAATCTGTTCTGAGGGGCGTGCCGCCGCCCGGCTCTTATGAACACACAGTATAGACCCAGATTATTCACCCTCTGAGGAAGAAGCATATTAAGAGGCTTTGAAACGGGTAAGGGAATTTTATACAAGATTTTGTTTGTTTAGGAGTCAATTCTGACTTCATTTGTTTACTACTTGCACTTTGCACAAATCATTGTTTTTATAACTCTGTGTTACCTGGGTCTACAAAAAACGGACACCACTGGATCTGTGGTTTTGTAAGACATTTCTGTAAGACATTTCTTTGAAATTGAAAGGAAAAATACTTGCACACCAGATCCACGAAGTGGAGCAACACAGGTTAATACTGAGTGTCTTTTACATACCTCATATGTTTGAGGATTGAACATGTGAGTGGCCATTTGTCTTTTTATATTACTTTTTATTGAAATAAAATGATTTTACGCTATGTATTTCTCTTCTGCCTGTATTTCTATATAACACTGCGGGGAACTTGGAGAAATTCCATCACCAACATACAGAACCCATACTCTGAGAGGAGAAGGCAAAGACACAGAATAAAGAATCCATACTCTGAGAAGAGAAGGCAAGACACAGACGGCCTAATATCTACCAACACTACTGGAATCCTGAAGTTTCTCACTTACAAGAGGCGGCAACTTAACTCATATGATTGAGGTTTGTTCTAGTAAGTGCAATACCTACTGGATAGAGTGTGATAAGCTTTATTGCATTTGCAACATTTACTCTTCCACATCTAATTTGTGGCTGGACTATCTTTATTATTGTTTCCATCATTATTATTATCTTTGGCAATACATATATGGAACATATGTGAACACACACAATTGAGTGTACCTACTACAATTAGTGATTACCATAATATAACATTGTATTATTAGTTGGAATTCTATACAGTGTATATTCCAATTTTGTATATTTTCAACACTAAATAGATTTGTTTGTATACTAACCTATACAGGGAATGTGGGAATAGATTTCTATAGAGGCGCTTTTCTCTAAACCCTCCACTCTCCATATATATATATATATATATATATATATATATATATATATATATATATAAAAAAAATATATAATGAAGATAGAAAAAATACCAGGGTATATAAGATTACCCTAGAACAGCAAGGGATAAATACACGGCACACATAAGAGAACTTCAAAAATGTATTTATAATTAGTTCCCAAAAATACACTCAAGTATATAGCGGTATCTTATCTGTCAGTTTCAGTCACCACTATAGACAGCAAAATCTAAAACATTTAAAGTGCACTGAGACCTAGTTCTTTCCCTGTACTATAAATAAAAAAAAGCAACATCAAAAACAATAAGGGGTTAACCAAAAAACTTATATTTCTAACGAATAGTACATTGAAACTAATGTTTATAGGACATATATGGTAAGTAGGCAAAATACATGTTATACATATGACTGCAGTCCAAACAGAGGTATACTATATTTTGTATAGAAAAGCGCTTATTTTCATTCTTTGTATATACCAGGGAATCTCCTCTTAAGGCAGATAGATGTACCGCAATTAGTACTGCTGGATAAAGAGTCACTAGCAAGTATAATAATTAGGTGGAAAACACAGCATATACTTAGCTTAAGTCCTCCGGTTTTTGTTGTTTCCACTTGTCTTCTGCTTGCAAGCTCTTGTGATGATTACTTGGCGTGTGACGTCAACAACAGTGGGAGTGGTGTAGCGTCACCAGGGACTGTGAGTGGCTGTAAGCAGAAGGATCCAGTTGAATCGATATTGCGTTGTAAATCTTGCCAAGAGCTTTGGCAAAGTGCTGTATCGCAAAGTTGTGTGTACATTCACCTATCGTATAGGCACATCTTCCATTGCATTCCAATAGCACACTCCTCAAACCACTTACTCCACTGTCGGAGTCACACCAGAAAAACTCGTAGCTCACTTGAGATGTACAGCTGCATGTATAAAGCCAAAATGTCTCTGAAGAAACATGAGATTCAGGGAATAGGTCTAGACAGGTGCACTAGAAATCCTGGCCCACGGTACATTCGACAGGTACCTGGGTTCTCATAAACACATAGTGCCAACGCACGTTTCTCCCCCACCTCCAGTATGTGTTACAGGGGATCATCAGGGCATGTAGAGTCCTCAATGGACTTCCTCTTTTATGCAGATACCTAATTGCTTACAGGTGTTTTTCCCAAATATCCTTGCAACACCTTAAAGCTGTATCACTTTTAACCCTGTATTCACAAAAGCCTATCAAAACTCTATATTGTGTTAGAAAGTAATAACTAAATATATTTTGGTTCAACCTAATTCCTGGTTACCCCCAGTACTTTCGAATACACAACAGAAGATAGATAGAAATTACCCTCTATCCTGGCGCACACTTCAAACAGATGTTTATTACATTTAAAAAATAGATATTTATAAAAAGTGGACAAATTCAAGCTTATCATTTAAACCTTTTGGTAATCTAGTTCCCAGTCTGTAGATCCATTTCGCCTCTTTTTGCAGGAGGACCCTATCATTATTACCACCACTTCCATTTGTGATGCCTTTATCTATTATGATAAACTTCAATGAATCTACATTTTGATTGTGTAAATTACAGAAATGTCTAGCAACGTTAGTTTCTCTGGAGTGGAGAATATCATCCCTGTGCTCCTGTACTCGTTCCTTCACCATTCTTTTCGTTTTTCCAACATAGAAAACCGGACAGGAGCACCGCAGAAGATATATCACCCCTTCCGATTTGCAGTTAAAAAAGAATCTTATGTCAAAGATCTTTCCATCCTGGACAGAGAATTGTTTTGTGCTATCCATGTGGGCACAGTATACACAGTGCCCACATGGAAAGCTACCTTTAATACCTCTGTCCTTTCTCAGCCAATCAGAGGCCGAGGGGCCCCTTGAGAATTGGCTCCTCACCAGTTTATCCTTTAAACTCTGTGCTTTTCTAGCTGTCAGCAGTGGGGTATCCCCCATGACAGTGTTAACTTTTTCATCAAGGGATAAGATGTGCCAATTTTTCTTGAAAACTGACCTTAGACTCTCCCATTGATTATTGAAATTAGAGATGAATCTAATCTTGCTATTTTCATTTTTAGAATTGTTTTGGTATAGCAAGTCATCCCTAGACATATTTCTGGCTTTCCAGAGAGATTTCTTGAGGCACTTATTGGAATAACCTCTTTTTAGAAATCTCTCTTTCATTAAGGCTGCATGAGTATCAAACTTGGAAAGAGAGGAGCAGGAGGAGACAATTGAAAATCAAAGCAGAAAATGCTAGTCTGGCAAATTATATTGAAGAGAAAATAATCCCTAGGGGATTAAGATTGTCACTTGATCCAGGTGCCAATACAAGGGAGGATGAGGAGGGAGACTCTTTCATAGAAGAATGGAATGAGAAACTCTCCTCGACCTCTCTTGATCTAATGGAAATGATGATCAAAAGTATAATAAAAGGTTAGAGAAAGTAAAGGGGGAGGCAGAAACAGCAATGATCAAGGTTAACCCTGTGACCCTAAATTTGAGAAATTGAATGGAGAAACAAGCTCAAATATCTCTAAGTTGAAAACTGACATTAAATCAAGAAAATGCAGGAAACTAAGGAGAGATCAGGATGACTATAAAAATGGTAGAGTTTACACATATAAATCCCAGAAAGGGACTTATGACTCAGGGACTGATATGTCAGACTCAGAATCAGGACCCTCAAAAAACTCCCTAGTAAATACACAAACAGAAGGAGGAGGAAAAACAGAATGGGAAAAAGGAAGAGACCCTTATGGGGGGCAAGGGAAGGAAAAGAGATATCCAACCAGAGAAAAGAGAGGGAGAGGGGACCAGGCTCCTCCGAGCAGGGGGAGGTACAGAGGGAGGGGATTACGCAGGGGCTTTTAAAAACCCCAATGGATGAGGAATTACAGATAGTAAACCTTTCCTCTTTTCCTCTAAACCTAGCCCATATCGAACTCCTTAAAAAAGGTATGTCCTTCTGCCCCAATGCACCAATTGACAAGTTTGAGGTCATAAAAGACCTACATCTCTTTGCAAGAAAGATTGTCCTGTCTGTCATCATGAAATCTAAATCAGACAACAACTACACATTAGATGCAACTGATCAAGTGGCCTTAATGATTTAGAGTTACTTCTTGCTGAAAACCAAGTTGTTTTTGATGATGACACACAGAGAGAATCTTTGGTGGATAGAAAGTATGCCTTTAAACCGAAATCAACATATATGCCCTCACTTTCCCTGGTTCCAGCGGTTAATCTATTTGCAAAACAAATGGAGAAAGATATAGAAGATATATCAAGCCAACAAACTTTTCACAACCTAAAACCCAGGGAAAGAATAGCATTAAAAGAATTAAGTATGGCCAAAGGTTTGGTGATGAAGCCTGCCGACAAGGGCGGTAATTTGGTTTTACTTGATGAGAATTTATATGTGAATGAAGTTAAACGACAGCTGAACAACAAAAAGCAATATGAAAAAATTGGTGGCAACCCTATGGGTCATATCCAAAATTCCCTTTTTAAACTTTTGAATGATGCAAGAAGCAAAGGGGTCATTACCCAACATGAGTTCAAATTCCTATATCCTGAGCACCCAGTTATGCCTGTTTTTTATGTATTGCCAAAGCTACACAAAAATATGCAGTGCCCCCCGGGAAGGCCTATAGTCTCGGGAATAGGGAGTGCTACGGAAAAAATTGGGGAATATGTTGATAAATACCTACGACCCTTTTTGCTGACCTTAACATCATATGTTAAAGACACAGCCGACCTTTTGAGAAAGTTGGATGGAGTAGAAGTAAATGAAAAGACCATTCTGGCATCTCTTGATGTAGAGGGTCTTTACTCCTCCATACCACATAAAATAGGCTTAGCAGCAATTAGGAGGCTCTTAGAAACTAGAGGACCAACATATGCTGAACACACTGAATTTGTCTATTCCCTGTTAGAGTTTATCTTGAAAAACAATGTTTTTTCATTTGACGGACAGATCTTTCGCCAACTGTGCGGGACAGCGATGGGGGCAGTTTGTGCCCCCACATATGCATGTCTACATCTGGGCCTTTGGGAATCAGAGATCTTTGAGTACTATTCAAAGGTCTTTGAGGACAAAGTGCTACTATGGATTAGATATGTGGACGATGTTCTTGTCCTGTGGGATGGGACGGCAGAAGAATTCAATGAATTCGTTGCTGCCCTTAACCACAACGACAAGAACATCATCCTGACGTCAGAAACCAACACAGTAGAACTAAATTTTCTAGATGTGACTTTGAAAAAAGAGGGAGTAAGAATAGTGACGGAAAATTATAGGAAAAAGAACGCAACTAACAATATCTTACATACAGGTAGTAGCCATCCGGACCACCTTAAAAAAGGGATCCCGTATGGCCAATTCCTCCGTCTGAGGAGAAACTGCTCCTCTCTTTCCAAGTTTGATACTCATGCAGCCTTAATGAAAGAGAGATTTCTAAAAAGAGGTTATTCCAATAAGTGCCTCAAGAAATCTCTCTGGAAAGCCAGAAATATGTCTAGGGATGACTTGCTATACCAAAACAATTCTAAAAATGAAAATAGCAAGATTAGATTCATCTCTAATTTCAATAATCAATGGGAGAGTCTAAGGTCAGTTTTCAAGAAAAATTGGCACATCTTATCCCTTGATGAAAAAGTTAACAGTGTGATGGGGGATACCCCACTGCTGACAGCTAGAAAAGCACAGAGTTTAAAGGATAAACTGGTGAGGAGCCAATTCTCAAGGGGCCCCTCGGCCTCTGATTGGCTGAGAAAGGACAGAGGTATTAAAGGTAGCTTTCCATGTGGGCACTGTGTATACTGTGCCCACATGGATAGCACAAAACAATTCTCTGTCCAGGATGGAAAGATCTTTGACATAAGATTCTTTTTTAACTGCAAATCGGAAGGGGTGATATATCTTCTGCGGTGCTCCTGTCCGGTTTTCTATGTTGGAAAAACGAAAAGAAGGGTGAAGGAACGAGTACAGGAGCACAGGGATGATATTCTCCACTCCAGAGAAACTAAGGCCTAGATTTGGAGTTCGGCGGTAAAAGGGCTGCTAACGCTCCGCGGGCTTTTTTCTGGCCGCACCATAAATTTAACTCTGGTATCGAGAGTTTAATCAAATGCTGCGTTAGGCTCCAAAAAAGGAGCGTAGAGCATTTTTACCGCAAATGCAACTCTCGATACCAGAGTTGCTTACGGACGCGGCCGGCCTCAAAAACGTGCTCGTGCACGATTCTCCCATAGGAAACAATGGGGCTGTTTGAGCTGAAAAAAAACCTAACACCTGCAAAAAAGCAGCGTTCAGCTCCTAACGCAGCCCCATTGTTTCCTATGGGGAAACACTTCCTACGTCTGCACCTAACACTCTAACATGTACGCCGAGTCTAAACACCCCTAACCTTACACTTATTAACCCCTAATCTGCCGCCCCCGCTATCGCTGACCCCTGCATATTTTTTTAAACCCCTAATCTGCCGCTCCGTAAACCGCCGCCACCTACGTTATCCCTATGTACCCCTAATCTGCTACCCCTAACACCGCCGACCCCTATATTATATTTATTAACCCCTAACCTGCCCCCCACAACGTCGCCGACACCTGCCTACACTTATTAACCCCTAATCTGCCGAGCGGACCTGAGCGCTACTATAATAAATGTATTAACCCCTAATCCGCCTCACTAACCCTATCATAAATAGTATTAACCCCTAATCTGCCCTCCCTAACATCGCCGACACCTAACTTCAATTATTAACCCCTAATCTGCCGACCGGAGCTCACCGCTATTCTAATAAATGTATTAACCCCTAAAGCTAAGTCTAACCCTAACACTAACACCCCCCTAAGTTAAATATAATTTAAATCTAACGAAATAAATTAACTCTTATGAAATAAATTATTCCTATTTAAAGCTAAATACTTACCTGTAAAATAAATCCTAATATAGCTACAATATAAATTATAATTATATTATAGCTATTTTAGGATTAATATTTATTTTACAGGCAACTTTGTAATTATTTTAACCAGGTATAATAGCTATTAAATAGTTAAGAACTATTTAATAGTTACCTAGTTAAAATAATAACAAATTTACCTGTAAAATAAATCCTAACCTAAGTTATAATTAAACCTAACACTACCCTATCAATAAAATAATTAAATAAACTACCTACAATTACCTACAATTAACCTAACACTACACTATCAATAAATTAATTAAACAGAATTCCTACAAATAAATACAATTAAATAAACTAGCTAAAGTACAAAAAATAAAAAAGAACTAAGTTACAGAAAATAAAAAAATATTTACAAACATAAGAAAAATATTACAACAATTTTAAACTAATTACACCTACTCTAAGCCCCCTAATAAAATAACAAAGCCCCCCAAAATAAAAAATTCCCTACCCTATTCTAAATTAAAAAAGTTACAAGCTCTTTTACCTTACCAGCCCTGAACAGGGCCCTTTGCGGGGCATGCCCCAAGAATTTCAGCTCTTTTGCCTGTAAACAAAAACATACAATACCCCCCCCCCCAACATTACAACCCACCACCCACATACCCCTAATCTAACCCAAACCCCCTTAAAGAAACCTAACACTAAGCCCCTGAAGATCTTCCTACCTTGTCTTCACCATACCAGGTTCACCGATCCGTCCTGGCTCCAACATCTTCATCCAACCCAAGCGGGGGTTGGCGATCCATAATCCGGTCCAGAAGAGGCTCCAAAGTCTTCCTCCTATCCGGCAAGAAGAGGACATCCGGACCGGCAAACATCTTCTCCAAGCGGCATCTTCGATCTTCTTCCATCCGGAGCGAAGCGGCAGGATCCTGAAGACATCCAGCGCGGAACATCCATCCGGACCGACGACTGAACGACGAATGACTGTTCCTTTAAGGGACGTCATCCAAGATGGCGTCCCTCGAATTCCGATTGGCTGATAGGATTCTATCAGCCAATCGGAATTAAGGTAGGAATTTTCTGATTGGTTGATGGAATCAGCCAATCAGAATCTAGTTCAATCCGATTGGCCGATCCAATCAGCCAATCAGATTGAGCTCGCATTCTATTGGCTGATCAGGCAAAAGAGCTGAAATTCTTGGGGCATGCCCCGCAAAGGGCCCTGTTCAGGGCTGGTAAGGTAAAAGAGCTTGTAACTTTTTTTAATTTAGAATAGGGTAGGGAATTTTTTATTTTGGGGGGCTTTATTATTTTATTAGGGGGCTTAGAGTAGGTGTAATTAGTTTAAAATTGTTGTAATATTTTTCTTATGTTTGTAAATATTTTTTTATTTTCTGTAACTTAGTTCTTTTTTATTTTTTGTACTTTAGCTAGTTTATTTAATTGTATTTATTTGTAGGAATTGTGTTTAATTAATTTATTGATAGTGTAGTGTTAGGTTAATTGTAGGTAATTGTAGGTAGTTTATTTAATTATTTTATTGATAGGGTAGTGTTAGGTTTAATTATATCTTAGGTTAGGACTTATTTTACAGGTAATTTTGTTATTATTTTAACTAGGTAACTATTAAATAGTTCTTAACTATTTAATAGCTATTGTACCTGGTTAAAATAATTACAAAGTTACCTGTAAAATAAATATTAATCCTAAAATAGCTATAATATAATTATAATTTATATTGTAGCTATATTAGGATGTATTTTACAGGTAAGTATTTAGCTTTAAATAGGAATCATTTATTTAATAAGAGTTAATTTATTTCGTTAGATAAAAATTATATTTAACTTAGGGGGGTGTTAGTGTTAGGGTTAGACTTAGCTTTAGGGGTTAATACATTTATTAGAATAGCGGTGAGCTCCGGTCGGCAGATTAGGGGTTAATAATTGAAGTTAGGTGTCGGCGATGTTAGGGAGGGCAGATTAGGGGTTAATACTATTTATGATAGGGTTAGTGAGGCGGGTTAGGGGTTCATAACTTTATTATAGTAGCGCTCAGGTCCGCTCGGCAGATTAGGGGTTAATAAGTGTAGGCAGGTGTCGGCGACGTTGAGGGGGGCAGATTAGGGGTTAATAAATATAATATAGGGGTCGGCGATGTTAGGGGTAGCAGATTAGGGGTACATAGGGATAACGTAGGTGGCGGCGATTTGCGGTCGGAAGATTAGGGGTTAATTATTTTAAATAGCTTGCGGCGACGTTGTGGGGGGCAAGTTAGGGGTTAAGAAATATAATATAGGGGTCGGCGGGGTTAGGGGCAGCAGATTAGGGGTACATAAGTATAACGTAGGTGGCGGTCGGCAGATTAGGGGTTAAAAATTTAAATAGAGTGGCGGCGATGTGGGGGGACCTCGGTTTAGGGGTACATAGGTAGTTTATGGGTGTTAGTGTACTTTAGGGTACAGTAGTTAAGAGCTTTATAAACCGGCGTTAGCCAGAAAGCTCTTAACTCCTGCTATTTTCAGGCGGCTGGAATTTTGTCGTTAGAGCTCTAACGCTCACTTCAGAAACGACTCTAAATACCAGCGTTAGAAAGATCCCATTGAAAAGATAGGCTACGCAAATGGCGTAGGGGGATCTGCGGTATGGAAAAGTCGCGGCTGAAAAGTGAGCGTTAGACCCTTTAATCACTGACTCCAAATACCAGCGGGCGGCCAAAACCAGCGTTAGGAGCCTCTAACGCTGGTTTTGACGGCTACTGCCGAACTCCAAATCTAGGCCTATCGTTGCTAGACATTTCTGTAATGTACACAATCAAAATGTAGATTCATTGAAGTTTATCATAATAGATAAAGGCATCACAAATGGACGTGGTGGTAATAATGATAGGGTCCTCCTGCAAAAAGAGGCGAAATGGATCTACAGACTGGGAACTAGATTACCAAAAGGTTTAAATGATAAGCTTGAATTTGTCCACTTTTTATAAATATCTATTTTTTAAATGTAATAAACATCTGTTTGAAGTGTGCGCCAGGATAGAGGGTAATTTCTATCTATCTTCTGTTGTGTATTCGAAAGTACTGGGGGTAACCAGGAATTAGGTTGAACCAAAATATATTTAGTTATTACTTTCTAACACAATATAGAGTTTTGATAGGCTTTTGTGAATACAGGGTTAAAAGTGATACAGCTTTAAGGTGTTGCAAGGATATTTGGGAAAAACACCTGTAAGCAATTAGGTATCTGCATAAAAGAGGAAGTCCATTGAGGACTCTACATGCCCTGATGATCCCCTGTAACACATACTGGAGGTGGGGGAGAAACGTGCGTTGGCACTATGTGTTTATGAGAACCCAGGTACCTGTCGAATGTACCGTGGGCCAGGATTTCTAGTGCACCTGTCTAGACTTATTCCCTGAATCTCATGTTTCTTCAGAGACATTTTGGCTTTATACATGCAGCTGTACATCTCAAGTGAGCTACAAGTTTTTCTGGTGTGACTCCGACAGTGGAGTAAGTGGTTTGAGGAGTGTGCTATTGGAATGCAATGGAAGATGTGCCTATACGATAGGTGAATGTACACACAACTTTGCGATACAGCACTTTGCCAAAGCTCTTGGCAAGATTTACAACACAATATCGATTCAACTGGATCCTTCTGCTTACAGCCACTCACAGTCCCTGGTGACGCTACACCACTCCCACTGTTGTTGACGTCACACGCCAAGTAATCATCACAAGTGCTTGCAAGCAGAAGACAAGTGGAAACAACAAAAACCGGAGGACTTAAGCTAAGTATATGCTGTGTTTTCCACCTAATTATTATACTTGCTAGTGACTCTTTATCCAGCAGTACTAATTGCGGTACATCTATCTGCCTTAAGAGGAGATTCCCTGGTATATACAAAGAATGAAAATAAGCGCTTTTCTATACAAAATATAGTTCACCTCTGTTTGGACTGCAGTCATATGTATAACATGTATTTTGCCTACTTACCATATATGTCCTATAAACATTAGTTTCAATGTACTATTCGTTAGAAATATAAGTTTTTTGGTTAACCCCTTATTGTTTTTGATGTTGCTTTTTTTTTATTTATAGTACAGGGAAAGAACTAGGTCTCAGTGCACTTTAAATGTTTTAGATTTTGCTGTCTATAGTGGTGACTGAAACTGACAGATAAGATACCGCTATATACTTGAGTGTATTTTTGGGAACTAATTATAAATACATTTTTGAAGGTCTCTTATGTGTGCCGTGTATTTATCCCTTGCTGTTCTAGGGTAATCTTATATACCCTGGTATTTTTTCTTTTTTTTTTCTATCTTCATTATATATTTTTATATTTACTAGAAGGGTGGCACCATTTAGAGCAAATTAGCAATATTACCTACTCTCTCACACCCCCTATATTTAGTATATATATATATATATATATATATATATATATATATATATATATATATATATAAAATATATATATATATAAATATATATAAATATATATATATATATAATCTCTAGCTTTCATTTTAAACCTGCTGAAACAATTTTAAAGTTTTACAAATATTCCAGTGCTCATATGTTAATATGTTTAAACAGTCATTCTAGTAATTAAGTAGAAACATAATACAGAAAATGAAGGCATTTTAGTTCTGCTATCTCAAATCAGTTCACCTTTAACCTATCCTTGCTGCTACCTCGACAATGTAAAATGATTGGATAATTGGATGTTTCATGTTCTTGGGAAATCATCAAAGCAAGAAAAGAACAAGTTGAACAAAAGTTAGCAGTGAACCGTAATATGAGGCTTTGCTAATTATATGTCTTCTCATTTCATCTTTTTTCCTGTCTATTGTTAAACTTCAGAAATTATTGTCTACAAAAATCTTCTGGGTCATTATTCAACCTTACCGGAATTAAATGTGATTGACTATACCAAGCATAATTATAGCATACATAGACTTAGTGAACCTTTACTATAAGGTTAGTCAAATATAACTTTAATAAAATAATTGCAGAGAAGAAATGACCCCAACATAGCGGAGTTGCATTTTCTGTCCATGCATTTGTTAAAATTGTATAAACAACTAATAGCATACATTTCCAAAGACCAATGAGGGCATTAAAGTATATGGTAGTTGATAAAATATATATTAGTTTTTTGTTTTTTTTAAATCATCCAGAACTTACTGATGTTAAAGTTTATTGTATTGAGTAAATATGCCTTCTGAAAGACTGGAGGTCACTAAATAAGGAATCTGAGAATGTTTCATAAGAAGTCATTACATGTAAGGCATGTACAATTTTAAAAAACCTGACCCTTCAGATATAAAGCATAGTCTTTACATATGTACAGTTGTACACAGACACAAAAGCAACTGCATTTGTTAAGAATCCTGGATAAAGTCTGCATACATTCTAAATATATTTTTCCATAAATCTCACACAACAGCTATCATAATATGTCTCTTTGAAGTATTCTTACATTAAATAACCAAGATTATTATTATTAATAATAGTAATAGATATTTAAAATATATTGATTATTCCAGAAAAGTTTTATCTTGTTTTTTTATGTGTTTGACTTTACTTCATGAGCATTTAATAGATGTTTCAGATATGTAACATGGGTACTTAGACGCTGACTGCCAGGTCCTGTCATCTAGAATCTAGATTTTCTTGATTTAAGTGTAATATATAACAATGAATGTTGAACACATTATCAATTCAATCTATAAGATATAGAAATGAAGCCAGAGGTGGAAGATCGCTATAAGAAATAGGCATACCAAATATTAGATATACCAAGAATCCCTCTGTTCATAATAAAAACAAGGTAGCAACGAGCCCTATATATTCTTCCTCCTCTGCATTCCGCTTATAAGATATTTAATTGAAGCAAATAAAAACACCATTTGTTATTATGTTAACTTTAATTATTGTTATGTTAACTTCAAAACTGGTGCAGGAATATATAAAAATGTACTTATTTTCCTAAAAGAATGAGTTATGCATTGGTATGCAAACTGGACAGAATAAACTGGCATTCCTAAATACATTCATAGCTACATTCAAATACTAGTGAAAAGTAAAATCACTAACAGAAGCAGTAATATCTTTTATTAAAAAGCATTTTCCTAATATGTGTATTACAAAATCAATTGTATTCAACCCATAAATGCACTCTTTTCAATTGTGTTTGTAAAGTTTTATAAATGATTAGAATATACCTTAATTTAAAGCAATGGTAAAACATTGTTTTGATGGATTAGTATATAAATATGAATTTTAAAACCGTGCAATAAAAAAAAAAACAGGAGCACTTTTTAATGCATTCTATCATGGAGTCAGATGGGACCACAGGACACAGGTGGCGTTCGACATAGAAAGAACATATTCCAGCAAACAGAGATGTTGCCCTAATATGGGGTCCATCAATTAGGTATCAGAGTGCCTTTGTGTAAAACTTCAATTTGAGAAAACTGACTTTGAGTTTTCATTGTAGTGGATGGAGGGTTTTGGGGGTGAGCAATATTTCATTATTAGACCCAGGCAGCATAGTTTTGAGTGGGCCCTGCATTGAGATATACCTAATACTCCTCATTCTTCTTACCAAGGTTATTTTTTATATATAAGTTAGCCTAAAAAGCCACTATCCCTAATGTTAAATGGATAACTCTAAAATGATATTAGACTTATGCATCACACCTTACCAATCTGCCATAAAAGCATCTTAAAGGGACATGAAACCCAAATGTTTTCTTTCATGATTTAGAAAGAGCATACGATTATAAACAACTTTCTAATTTACTTCTATTATCTATTTTGCTTCATTCTCTTGATATTCTTTGCTGAAAAGCATATCTAGATATGCTTAGTAGCTGCTGATTGGTAGCTGCACATAGATGCCTCCTGTGATTGGTTCACTGTGTGCATTGCTATTTCTTCATTAAAGTATATCTAAAGAATAAAGCAAATTAGTTAATCGAAGTAAATTGGAATGTTGTTTAAAATTATATTCTCTACCTTAATCATGAAAGAAAATGTTTGGGTATAGTGTCCCTTTAAATTGTTTTTCAATCAGTTTTAATTATCTGAATATATCTGAAGTATATTTATTTAATCCAACCCAACAAACTTTTCCAAATAGTATTTGAAAAGTATAGTTGCTTAAAAATAACCTGTTTAATGTCAAAACTCACAATATGTCACACATACGTCATGTTAAAGTTATAAATCTTGAGTTTAAAGGTGCATGTTACTCTTTTCTGCATTCAGATCTGATCTTTGATTTATTTTTCTCTATGAGTCTCTGAGTAAGTTAATCATACATACTGAACTTTAATACCTTTTCCACTATAATAGAATGTAAAGCTTTAAAAATAGTGTGTGATATAGTGACCATATAGATGTACAACCAACTGTGACAGCTTTGATAAGGTCACACAAAATTTACAGTATTTCTCAAATTAGTCTCTTGTTTGACAGACATCAGAAAACTACAGTAAATGTAGATGAATTTGAACTTTTAGTGGAATAGTATTATAGCTACAATAACAATAGTGCCTTAAAACCCCTGGACAATTTATAGTTAAATAATTTTTGAACTTTTAAAAATTAATCCTTTTTTAAAGCTTAAATGATATAGCTTTACTAGGTTTAATTTGCCAGATTAGTTATCTGTGGACACAAACTAAAAAGACCACCATCCAATTTAAATTGGTATGCAATAAATAATGTTTGAAATTTCAATTTCCTAGCACCCTATTTTTGCCTAAAAGTGTAAATCTGCTTCCTGTGATAAAAAAAGATCCATAAACTTCTATATGGTGCGGAGTGACCAACCTTATTAGGCAATATTATACATTCTATGCATACCAGAGCTAACAGAATTTATAATTCATCCTTTTAGTAAAAAACAAAAAATACTATAACCTTCAAAAAGCCTTGTAAAATGTTCTGCTTACAATGTCACACATAACCTTACAATATCCACCAAGTAAAATGAAAAAGCAAAATTACATACAATTATATAAATAATAATATAAAAAAATAAAAGTATAACAAATGGGATGCTTGTATATAAAAAATAAATGAATATTTAGCTTGTGGGGTCACATTGTTTTTTTCTTTTCTTTTTTACTTACTAAAGTTCTGAATCAAGACAAACCAGCAACAATAATAATTAAATTGAATTGTTATGTTGCTGTATTGTTGTTACATATATAAAATTGGTAAAAAATAAATCTAATACAAACATGTTTGAAGTGAGAGCTGGGAGATAGCATAAGCAGTAAAACCTAAATGCATTGCTAATACGTATGTCTGCAACCTAATACTGAAAAACGATTGTAAAATACCTCAATTATAAAACATAGTTATTATGTAACATGAGTAGAGGGTCATTGTAATAAACTGTAAAAAAAAAAATACCTTGTTAAGATCAATTGACAGCAAACCCTAGATTATGGTGTTTAACTGGTTATGGTAAAAGCAAATAAAACCCTCCTACTTTGTCAATGTTGTATGTAAGTATGTATTGGGTACTTGTAAAGCGCGGCTAATCACCCGTAAGAGTCTCAAGGCCCTGCTCATTTTATCAACCTCGGAAGGATGAAAGGCTGAGTGGACCTTGCTGGGGATCGAACCTGCAACCCTTGGGTTGCTACAGAGCTCAGCCACAGTGCCTTAGCATGCTGAGCTATCTGTTGAATAAAAAAGATCATATAAAGAGATAGATAGACAGACAGACAGATAGATAGATAGATAGATAGATAGACATATGGACGGATGGACGAACAGAGACACAGGCAGACAGACAGACAGACAGACAGACAGACAGACAGACAGATAGATAGATAGATAGATAGATAGATAGATAGATAGATAGATAGATAAGTAGATCTACATCTACCACAGACTGACCCCAAACAACTTACCTTGTCATTAGTCCAGCTTCAATTTAAGGCTGAACTACTGTCATTCATTTCTGTCACACTGGCCAAGACTTTGCCACTGACTGGGCCTCTCTCACTCAACCTTTCAGATGCCCTGCCGACCACTGTCACTTTCTTTTATCATATTTGCACAGTGCATCTTAAAGGGATAGTTTAGTCAAAAATTAAATGTTCATGATTCAGATTGAGCATGCAATTTTAAGCAACATTCTAATTTTCTCCTATTCTCAATTATTCTTCTTTTCTTGGTATCTTTATTTGAAAAAAAAGAAAAGCTTATGAGCTGGCCCATTTTTGGTTCAGCATCTAGGTAGCATTTGCTGATTGGTGACTAAATGTATCCACTAATCAGCAATAGCTACCCAGGGTGCTGAACCAAAAATGGGCCGGCTCCTATTAAGCTTACATTCCAGCTTTTTCAAAATATAAATACCAAGAGAATGAACAAAAATTGATATTAGGAGTAAATTAGAAAGTTGCTTAAAATTGAATGTGCTATCTGAATCATAAAATAAAATATTTGGTTTCATATCCCTCTAAAGGGAAATTAAACACTTTGAGATGGTAATATAAAATTATAAACTGTATAAATAAAAAAAACTCAAGGGAGGTGGAGCTGGCTGCAGCCAAGATGGCCGCATAACACTGGAGCTCCGACGACCGGCTCCAAACAAACAGCCTAAACCAGATATAATCTGCCCTAAGATAGCTCCAAAACAGAACCTCATCATGGCACAGCTGAACGGTATTTGAAATTTTGCAATTTTGGGGATCAGAGCCTGGGAGTATTGACTACAGTTAAGTGCAGCAAAATCTCTTGTAGTACATAACAGAGATTGAGCATTTGTGACTTTCTGGGGCCCTTTGACCTATTATAAAGGCATTATTAGTTTAACACTTTTGCCCTACAAACACTGAATACGGTGGTACAAAAATTTACAGCCATCACAGCGCCAGGACCTAGAGGATAAGCTAATAACAACCAAATATTTGCAACATTCTGGTGATTCAGAACATTATTGAAGGGGGAAAAAAAGGGGTAATATGAGTACCAAAAGACTGCAAAAATCTACCAAACCTCCTAAAACAACTGGCCAAAAAAACAATCCAGTGGGACAATTCTTTTCACCCATGGGATCAAAGCTTAGAATGGCTGAAGAAGCGGGCACTTCGCCAAAGCTAGGCAGAGAGAACATGATAACAGAAAACCTAAGTGATCCAGAGGAGAGCACACTGGTGCCAAACACACTTCTTTCAACGCTAGCATCCAAACAAGATATCGCCAATATTATACGCTCCTGCATAAGAGAAGAAATAGCCGAAATCAAGCAAGACCTACATACAGTAGGCAACAGAGTGGAAGCCTTAGAGGAATTTACAGATCATTTGCAAGATGAGATTAATACTGTACAGGACTCTGTCACAAATCATACGACTCTAGTGGCTACACTGTACGATAAGATAGAAGACCTAGAGAATAGGAGGAGCCGTCGAAAGAACCTTAGAATAAGAGGCATCCCGGAATCCGTACTCCCTAAGGACCTACCAACATACCTTCCAGCTCTCTTTGCGCACGTAAGGAACACTGCGCCAACTACGAACATTCCCTGGGTCAGAGCACATAGGGCGCTCAGGCCAAAACCCCCAGATACAGCACCCCCCAGAGACATCATTATGAATTTTAAGGAATTTATGGAAAAAGAGGAAATATTAAACCTTTCCCGCAAGCATCAGCCTGTGAAATTTAGAGGTGTAGTGCTCCAATTCTTTCAAGACTTTTCGCAACGCACATTGCAGAGAAGAAGGGAGTTAGCACCTCTTACATCTCTCCTATGCCAGAAAAAGATTTTTTATAGATGGGGATTCCCCTTTCATCTTTATGTATTGCATGGCAATAGGAAGTTGTCTTGCAAAACACTGGATTAGATTGGCGACTCTGCTCGGCATTGGAAATAAAAATTCAATGAACTCTCAACACAGACGAGTCGCAAGAACCACCCAAGAAGAAATCAGCTCAAATGGACCCTAAAGGATGGCAGAAGGTGTCCTCTAAACCAAGAAGCCCAACCTCTGCTAAATCACACCACCCTTTAATCGAAGACACTGACTAGACAAAAGAAATGCCATATAGTCAAAATGTTTGGGTAATGTACTTTCACAGATCATTTTATTTTGATAGAGAATAGGCCTCGGAATTACTTAAACACTGTTGTTGAATGTCTGTAGCTTAGACAGAACCCAAAAATGCCAGAGATTCTGATAAACAGAACTAGTAATAGAATGTAGAACGGAACTAAGTATATGTGACAGCTAAGCAATACTCAGATTTAGACATGAAAGCATGCAAAGGAGCTGGTCACTGCCTCCTCATTTTTTCTTTTCTCTTAACATCAAATGACACTAAGAGCACCTAAATACATACCTTTTAGGTATAAACAATGTTATCTATTTAAATCTTGTTTGTTGTTTATTATGTTGTTTATTATGCTGTTAATGTTATTGTATCGCATCTGGAGAATGGCTTGCAAAGTATGCTCAGAACATTGCACTCATACTCAGTTTACTTTAAAAATTCATCAATCTTGGATTGGGTATTAGTGATGTCGCGAACAGTTCGCCGGAGAACAGTTCCCGGTGATCTTAGCTTGTTCGGGTTTACATTAGTGTAAATTAAAAAAAAACAAAAAACTTTTACATCAGTCTGCTATTGTTATTTAATTTTAGTTGCCAGGCCAGCGTGCCACTAGTGCCAGCCTGTGTAAGGGCCTAAGGGAACATTAGTGTAAATTTAAAAAAAAAACCTTTTACATCAGTCTGCTATTGTTATTTAATTTTAGTTGCCAGGCCAGCATGCCACTAGTGCCAGCCTGTGTAAGGGCCTAAGGGAAGATTAGTGTAAATTAAAAAAAAAAAACTTTTACATCAGTCTGCTATTGTTATTTAATTTTAGTTGCCAGGCCAGCGTGCTACTAGTGCCAGCCTGTGTAAGGGCCTAAGGGAACATTAGTGTAATTTAAAAAAAACAACTTTTACATCAGTCTGCTATTGTTATTTAATTTTAGTTGCCAGGCCAGCGTGCTACTAGTGCCAGCCTGTGTAAGGGCCTAAGGGAACATTAGTGTAATTTAAAAAAAAAAAAAACTTTTACATCAGTCTGCTATTGTTATTTAATTTTAGTTGCCAGGCCAGCGTGCCACTAGTGCCAGCCTGTGTAAGGGCCTAAGGGAACATTAGTGTAAATGGAAAAAAAATTTTTTTACATCAGTCTGCTAGTGTAATCTAATTTCAATTTCCATCAGGCCTGTGTGTCAGGCCCACATCATATACCGTGCCTAATTGCTCTGTTTTCCACCACTTATATCTGGTGTAACATTAGTGTAAATTCTTTTTAAAAAAACTTTTACATCAGTCTGCTATTGTTATTTAATTTTAGTTGCCAGGCCAGCGTGCCACTAGTGCCAGCCTGTGTGTCAGGCTCCCAGCATATACTGTGTCTACTTCCATCCTCAGTGCCACCACTCCTATCTGGTGTAACATTAGTTTCAATTTTGTAAAAAAAAAACTTTTACATCAGTCTGCTAGTGTTATTTAATTGCAGTTGCCAGGCTAGCCTGCCACTAGTGCCAGCCTGTGTGTCAGGCTCCCAGCATATACTGTGCCTACTTCCATCCTCAGTGCCACCACTCCTATCTGGTGTAACATTAGTGTATCTTTTTTTAAAAAAAACTTTTACATCAGTCTTCTAGTGTTATTTAATTTTAGTTGCCAGGCCAGCCTGCCACTAGTGCCAGCCTGTGTGTCAGGCTCCCAGCATATACTGTGCCTACTTCCATCCTCAGTGCCACTACTCAAATCTGGTGTAACATTAGTGTAACTTTTTTTTTAAAAAAAAACTTTTACATCAGTCTGCTAGTGTTATTTAAATGCAGTTGCCTGTCTGCCAGCGTGTGTGCCAAGCCCACTTTCCAACTAGTGCCGCAAATCATATTTGTTATAACAGTAGTGTAAATATTTTAAATAAAAACTTTTTTGAATGTAAAACATCAGTCAGCTAGTGCAATCTAATTGCAGTTGCCTGCCTGCCAGCGTGTTTGCCAGGCCCACTTGCCAACTAGTGCCACCACTCATATTTGTTATAACAGTAGTGTAAATATTTAATAAAAAAACTTTTTTGACTGTGAAACATCAGTCTGCTATTGTAATCTAATTGAAGTTGCCTGCCTGCCAGCGTGTGTGCCAGGCCCACTTGCCAAGTTAGTGGCACCAGTCATATTTGTTGTAACAGTAGTGTAAATATTTCCAAAAAAAACTTTTTTGACTGTGAAACATCATTCAGCTAGTGTAATCTAATTGCAGTTGCCTGCCTGCCAGCGTGTGTGCCAGTCCCACTTGCCAACTAGTGCCACCACTCATATTTGTTATAACAGTAGTGTAAATATTAAAAAAAAAAAAAAAATTGGACTGTGAAACATCAGTCTGCTAGTGTAATCTAATTGAAGTTGCCTGCCTGCCAGCGTGTGTGCCAGGCCCACTTGCCAACTAGTGCCACCAATCAGATTTGTTGTAACAGTAGTTTAAATATTTAAATAAAAAAAAATTTGGACTGCTTCACTTGTATCTGACAAATCAACAAAGGAAGCAGCAGCGGGTACAACATCACCATTATCATCACACCGTACGTCCATGTCTGTAATGCTGCCTGACTGAGACATATCACTGTTATCTACATCCTCTGTCAATGATGGTTGCGCATCACTCATTTCTTCCAACTGATGTGTCAATAACTCCTCTGACAGATCAAGTGCCACTAGTGCCAGCCTGTGTAAGGGCCTAAGGGAACATTAGTGTAAATTTTAAAAAAAAAATTACATCAGTCTGCTATTGTTATTTGATTTTAGTTGCCTGGCCAGCTTGCTACTAGTGCCAGCCTGTGTAAGGGCCTAAGGGAATATTAGTGTAAATTAAAAAAAAAAAACTTTTACATCAGTCTGCTAGTGTAATCTAATTTCAATTTCCATCAGGCCTGTGTGTCAGGCCCACAGCATATACTGTGCCTAATTGCTGTTTTCCACCACTTATATCTGGTGTAACATTAGTGTAATTTTTAAAAAAAAAAAACTTTTACATCAGTCTGCTATTGTTATTTAATTTTAGTTGTCAGGCCAGCGTGCCACTAGTGCCAGCCTGTGTGTCAGGCTCCCAGCATATACTGTGCCTACTTCCATCCTCAGTGCCACCACTCCTATCTGGTGTAACATTAGTTTAAATTTTGTAAAAAAAAACTTTTACATCAGTCTGCTAGTGATATTTAATTTCAGTTGCCAGGCCAGCCTGCCACTAGTGCCAGCCTGTGTGTCAGGCTCCCAGCATATAATGTGCCTACTTCCATCCTCAGTGCCACTACTCATATCTGGTGTAACATTAGTGTAACTTTTTAAAAAAAAAAAACTTTTACATCAGTCTTCTAGTGTAATTTAATTGCAGTTGCCTGTCTGCCAGCGTGTGTGACAAGCCCACTTTCCAACTAGTGCCACGAATCATATTTGTTATAACAGTAGTTTAAATATTTGAAATAAAAAAAATTTGAATGTGAAACATCAGTCAGCTAGTGCAATCTAATTTCAGTTGCCTGCCTGCCAGCGTGTTTGCCAGGCCCACTTGCCAACTAGTGCCACCACTCATATTTGTTATAACAGTAGTGTTAATATTTAATAAAAAAACTTTTTTGACTGTGAAACATCAGTCTGCTATTGTAATCTAATTGAAGTTGTCTGCCTGCCAGCGTGTGGGCCAGGCCCACTTGCCAACTAGTGCCACCAATCAGATTTGTTGTAACAGTAGTTTAAATATTTAAATTAAAAAAAATTTGGACTGTGAAACATCAGTCTGCTATTGTAATCTTATTGCATTTGCTGCCTGCCAGCGTGTGTGCCAGGCCCACTTGCCAAGTTAGTGGCCAAGTTAGTGGCACCACTCTGAACTTTCCCCCTCTTCCACAGAATCATCATCATCAACCACTTCACTTGTATCTGACAAATCAACAAAGGAAGCAGCAGCGGGTACAACATCACCATCATCATCACACCGTACGTCCATGTCTTTAATGCTGCCTGACTGAGACATATCACTGTTATCTACATCCTCTGTCAATGATGGTTGCGCATCACTCATGTCTTCCAACTGATGTGTCAATAACTCCTCTGACAGATCAAGTGCCACTAGTGCCAGCCTGTGTAAGGGCCTAAGGGAACATTAGTGTAAATTTAAAAAAAAAAATTACATCAGTCTGCTATTGTTATTTAATTTTAGTTGCGCGGCCAGCGTGCCACTAGTGCCAGAAAATGTAAGGGCCTAAGGGAACATTAGTGTAAATTAAACAAAAAAAACACTTTTACATCTGTCTGCTAGTGTAATCTAATTTCAATTTTCTTACCCTTAATGACAAGGGCTATTTTTACATTTCTGCAGTGTTTGTGTTTAGCTGTAATTTTCCTCTTACTCATTTACTCTACCCACACATATTATATACCATTGTTCTCGCTATTAAATGGACTTTCTAAATATACTATTATTTTCATCATATCTTATAATTTACTATAAATACATTTATAAAATATGAGAAAAAAATGGAAAAAACACACTTTTCTAACGTTGACCCCCAAAATCTGTTACACATCTACAACCACCAAGAAACACCCATGCTAAATAGTTTCTAAATTCTTGTCCTGAGTTTAGAAATAACCAATGTTTACATGTTCTTTGCTTTTTTTGCAAGTTATAGGGCAATAAATACAAGTAGCACTTTGCTATTTCCAAACCACTTTTTTTCAAAATTAGCGCTAGTTACATTGGAACCCTGATATCTGTCAGGAATACCTGAATATCCCTTGACATGTATATATATATTTTTTTTAAAAGACAACCCAAAGTATTGATCTAGGCCCATTTTGGTATATTTCATGCCACCATTTCACCGCTAAATGCGATCAAATTAAAAAAAAAAAAATTCCCTTTTTCACACATTTTGTCACAAACTTTAGGTTTCCCACTGAAATTATTTACAAACAGCTTCTGCAATTATGGCACAAATGATTGTAAATGCTTCTCTGGGATCCCCTTTGTTCAGAAATAGCAGACTTATATGGCTTTGTGGTTGCTTTTTGGTAATTAGAAGGCCGCTAAATGCTGCTGCGCACCACACGTGTTTTATGCCCAGCAGTAAAGGGGTTAATTCGGGAGCATGTAGGGAGCTTGTAGTTTTAATTTTAGCTTTAGGGTAATGTAGTAGACAACCCCAAGTATTGATCTAGGCCCATTTTGCTATATTTCATGCCACCATTTCACCACCAAATGCGAGCAAATAAAAAAAAATTAAAATATTTCACAATTTTAGGTTTCTCACTGAAATTATTTACAAACAGCTTTTGCAATTATGGCACAAATTGTTGTAAAAGCTTCTCCTGGATCCCCTTTGTTCAGAAATAGCAGACTTATATGGCTTTGATGTTGCTTTTTGGTAATTAGAAGGCTGCTAAATGCTGCTGCGCAGCACACGTGAATTATGCCCAGCAGTGAAGGAGTTAATTAGGTAGCTTGTAGGGCGCTGGCAGGGTTAATTTTAGCTTTAGTGTAGAGATCAGCCTCCCACCTGACACATCCCACCCCCTGATCCCTCCCAAACAGCTCTCTTTCCTCCCCCACCCAACAATTGGCCCCACCATCTTAAGTGCTGGCAGAAAGTCTGACAGTACTAAATAAAAGGAGATTTTTTTATTTTATTTTTTAAAAATATTTATTCAGCTGTGATGTACACCTGACTTCCCTGATCCTCCCACCAAAAACCTCTACAACCCTCCCTGCTACCTAAGTGCCGCCATATTGGTTACTGGCAGCTGTCTGCCAGTACCCAGTTTGCCCCCAAAAACAGTATTTTTGTTTTTATTTAGACCTTCAAACTTTTCTGTAGTGTAGCATCCCCCCTCAATACCCCCAACCCCCCTCCCAGATCCTTTTATATTTAATTTTTTTAAAACTTTTTAAACTTTTCTTTTTTAACTTTTTTCATTGGTGTCAGTGGCTAATGCGCGCGCACTCGTGCACACGTGCGTGCCCCCGCATGCCCCCCCAGATGCTCCCGGCACCCGACGTGCACATTGCACTTACAGGAACCGGATGCCGGGTAGCGATGGGCTGCCTCCCTGCTACGCTCCCACCCACCAACGAAGTAACGAACGGCACCATCGCTACCGGTGCAGAGAGGGCCACAGACTGGCTCTCTCTGCATCGGAGGCTTGTAGAAAGGTATAACAGGATGCCTCCATATCGAGGCATCACTGTAATACCCTGAGAGCTGCTGGAAGCAGCACTCTGTTAGACAACTGGGGCCCGATCCGATATGCAGCGTCGCCCCCAAAAGCTGGCGACGCCAAATTTTGCGCTGATTTGGTATCACATATACGGCATAACATAAAAGTTACGCACATATATTTCTGCCTTCGCACGTATTTTTTTACCCATAGATTGACATACAAAACAGGCGCAGTTTGGTATCCAATATACAGTGTAAGGAAAATCTACTCCATTCTCATCTCGCCACAAATTGCAGGTGCAGGAGCCCTTGCACTGACTAAAAAACCAACATAACTCCCTGGAAGCCTTAACAAACACATACATTTCAGCAGCATCTCAAGGTTAAAGGGACAGTATACTATGAAATTTCATTTTTAAGATGTATTTGAAATAGTTTGAAGCCACACCATAATCAAATGGATTTAGCTTGTAGGTACTTTAGCACATTGTGGATATATACTTGCTTATCTACTTTAAATTGAATTACCTTCATCTCTTTAGCACCCACTGGAGTGTCATTTATTCTAATGCTAACACAGCTTGACACTGATGCCAAAATATATAAAGGGACAGTCAAGTCCAAATAAAACCTTCTTCTTTTAAATAGGGCATGTGATTTCAAACTACTTTCAGATTTAATTATAACACTTGCTTTGTTCTCTTGGTATTCTTAGTTGAAAGCAAAAAACCTAGGATGGCTCATATGATCATATATAACACCTTCTTGAAGGCTGCCTCTTTGCAATTGTGTCAAACCAATCACACACACCACAACCTCTCACCTGCAGACTTAAAACACCTGATAATGCCCACCCTATCAGTAACATCACTACTATATATACCAATGGGTCAATTTATATTGGATGTGATATACATTGATTTACATCTTACAAGTGAATATTACTATATGTACCCTTCATAAACAACTATTGTGGATGTGAGTTATAGTACAAGAATATGTCAGAAACAGGATAATATTAATTAATATTAATTAATTCATTAATATTAATAATATTACCTTTTTTGGGCCATTTCCACACAGGCCTTATTATATGTTTTAACAATATTAGTGTACTAAAACACCCCTCACATGGATGTGGATGACAATTATATGGTAAATAACAGAGGACAAGATTTATGGTGAACTATAAAAATATTTATTTATTTTTCGGCTTCTTGGATGAGGGGGCTGAGGTGACTGGAGTGGATTTCCTGGTTCTCCTGGTTTGGGAAGCTTCAGATGATTCTGCTGGAGTGCTGGCCACAGATGAAAGGCTGGAGACAGTGTCCTGCTGGTGTGTGAAGTGCTCAACCAACACACCCAAGAGTTGGTTTTGTTCCCGCCATCTATTGTCCATCTGCATCTGCATATCAAACTGGATTCTCATGATCTGAGACTGATTTTGGACAATTCCATTTAATGAGGCTGCAATGTCCCTCTGCAGCTTGATGCTACACTGGAGTAACCTCTCTTGGCTCCTGTGAAACCTCTGTTGGCCTCTTTTAATGCTCTTGCAGCTTGTTATGATCCTCCTCTGCAGTGAAATGTATTTTTTTGCCCAGGGGAGAATACAGTGGATCTACAGGCTCTTGAGCAGCAGTGATTATAGGTGCAGGTTCTGCTCTATCTGCTGGGGCATCATGGACAACTTCAGCTGCTGGTGCTTCAGGGACAACTTCAGCTGCATCTGCGTCATGGATAACTTTAGCTGCTGGTGCATCATGGACAACTTCAGCTGCATCTGCTTCATGGATAACTTCAGCTGCTGGTGTTTCAGGGACAACCTCAGCTATATGCTCATCTGAGGATGTTGGAGCTCTCCCGAGGGAAGCAGATGGTGGAAGTCTCAGGCTGGATTGGTAGTCCCAATTGATGACTAGTGTGTAACCACTCAGCCTGTCCAGTTTGCATACCTTGCAACATCCCCTGTGTGGAAAAGCCATGACTGGCCTGATTTTGTGTTGGGGTGGGGGGGTAAAGACATCAACCCTTCGTGGCTGACTTGGCTCCCCCTCAAAGCCAAAAGGATATTCTTCAGGCCAGGTATCTTGCCAGGGGTCGTATGCCAATGGTGGTGGCATCACTTCTGGGTCCTCAACGGAGGCAATCCAACCCTGCTGATGCCTGGGAGCATAATGTCCATGTTGCTGCCTGAAGACTGGTGGTTGAGGTGGCTGCATGGCTGTGACTGGTGGTGGTGGTGGAGGTGGCTGCATGCCTGTGACTGGTGGTGGTGGTGGATGCATGCCAGTTTGCAGCCTGGTGACAGGAGGTTCTTAGGAGGAGTCAAATGATGATAGGGATTAGTACAGTCATATATATGTCCATGTGGGCATACAATATATATTGATATATGCTTGGGACATTACTCATTCTCCTGTCAAACCTTATAACATGCATGTGCACAATGTGATTTGTGATATGAGAGATTTTAATCTGCACAGTATACAGGTATGTGTTTCATACAATATTTATGTGTACATGTCAGTGATGGAGAAAATGTGTTCTTTAAGTGACACTATGGTCACACACTTAACTTTAGCCTGATGTAGGCACAGAACCTGCTTTCTGAGCTAAAAGTATTGTGAGGGCTATAGTGTCCATTTACTGAAAACTCAACATTTGGCTTGTGGCCTGTGTTACTCTGAGACATGTTAGTATTGCACTATTCCACCTCATATCATGAATTGCATTGTGTTAAGTAGCATTAATGTGAAATATAATTGTAGATGTTTTTGTTAGTAGGCCAAATACCATGCTCCTCATTGTGTACATTAATGTGTGACATTAAAGGATGTTATATCTCAAATACATATCATACTGGTGTGTAGGATGTTACTCTCCAGCATGAAGTGCTGTGGTTGCAATCCCTGAGTCACGAGCCCCTGGAAGTCCACGGACTGCTGTGATACTCAGGGACCTGCGTATCATCTCCTGCCAGACGTATTCTGCTTCAAAGGGTGGACCACCACCTGTTCCCCTCTTCTCTTTCACCCGCCTCTTGCAATCATTCCACCTTTTTTTAAGTCCCTCAACAGTCCTCCTCTGCGGGGCCACACTGTTTTCAGCATCCTCTACCGCCAACCATGCTGCCTTACGCCTTTGGGCAATGCCTTTGCCCTTCTCCTGGCCAAAGAGGGCCTGGACTAGCGCAACATTCTCATCAAAGGAGAAGTTTGGACATCTCATGCGCTCCTCCTCTGTGGCCACCTGGCTTCCTCCCTGGGATTTCCCTGGTGTGGGTTCCTCCCCATCCTCTCCCTCCTTCCCCCTTCTGTCCCCATGTGCACCCTCTGTCCCTATTCTAAGTGTGCCTGGGCTCTGGGCATCTCCCCTCCCATCATCCCTTCTAACTTTCCCTCTCCCCACTCCACTATCTCCCTGACGAGGACCCCACTGCTCCTCCTGTCCGCTACAATAATCCTCTCCCTGCAACTCAGCTCCCCTCCTCCCCTCGCCCTACCTCTCCCTGCCATCCTCAAACTACACACACTCACACTCACTCACAGTTCAATCACACACAATCACAACCAAACACTCAGCCTATCACACTGTAAAATAGAAAATAAATGTGTGAGGTGTTAGAAAAAAAAAGTGTTGTGTATTTTGTATATGTATGTATGCAATATGTGTACAATGTGTAAAAATAAGTGTAAGTAAATGTAAAAGCTTACCTAAACAAAAATCCGACTTAACTAACCATTATGCTGCGCCTCTCTCACTACTCTTACTAATCCTATACTCGCTGTAGTGTGTTGTAGCCCAACGAACCATCCAAACACACTGAAGAAAATGGCGGCTGCGCATGGCTTTATATATGACTTTTGAATATCGTAATTACGTTGCGCAGTTTTAGATGGAGTATCAGGTAATTTACGAGTCTTAGCCAAATTTGCATAAAACTATACTCTATTGAGACTTTACTTGAACAAACTACTGGCGTAAGTACTTGCAATGACAAAAATGTGTATTTGCGCACTTTTTCGAAACAATGCCAGTATGTCCTACTTACCCCACTTTTGCATCTGACGGGCCGGCGCAGTATATTGGATAGCCCGATGTGCGAGGTGAAATTATGGGCGGCGCGGGTTCCCTTGCTTGCGCCGAAAACTACGTTGTTTATCGGATCGCACCCCTGACGAACCAGGTACGTCTATTGTTATTAACTGTTTTTGCATGACGTACCTGGTACGTTAGTTGTCATTAAGGGGTTAAATAAAAAAACTTACCTGTGAAATAAAATTAAACCTAACATTAAGCTATAAATTAACTAATAGAACTATTCTAATAAAATAAAACAATACTACCAATTAAAAATCTAAATTACAAATTTAAAAAAAAATAATACTACAAAAAAAAAATCTAAAATTACAAAAAATAATAAACACTCAATTGCGAAAAATAAAAAACACTAAGCTTACAAAAAATAGTAAACAAAATTATATAAAAAAATACAATTACACGTAATCTAATAGCCCTATAAATAGGGCATTGCCCTGTTAAACTGCTCTTTTATCTGTAAAAAATACAAAGCCCCCAACAGTAAAACCCACCACCCAACTAACCCCCCAAAATAAAAACCTAACTCTAAAAAAAAAAAACAAAGCTACCCATTGCCCCTAAAGAGTATTTGTATGGGCATTGCCCTTAAAAGAGCATTGAGCTCTTTTTCACTGCCCTTAAAAGGGAATTCAGTTCTTTTACATTTGCCCAAAGCCCTAATCTATAAAAAAAAACTCACAAAAAAGTTCCTAACACTAACCTCATCCAGGTGACGAGAAGTCTGAATTTTAGTAGCTCTCATCCTATTGGCTGTTTTATGCAACCAATAGGATTTCAGAAGCTCTCATCCTATTTGCTGATTTGAATTTGAAGAATCAAACCAGCATTCAACTTCAGTGGACGGCAGTGACCATATGAAAAGGATGCTCTGCAGAGGTTAGGATTGGCTTCCAGGATAGCTCCACTCCGCGCAGCCGGAATGAAGATAGAAGACATCCCCGAGATGGATGAAGACTTCTCGTCTGGACTTCAGGAACCGTGAGTAGATTTAATGGGATTAGTGTTAGTTTTTTTTAAGTTTTTTGGGGTGTTTTTTTTTTAGATTAGACCTTTGGGCAATTGTAAAAGAGCTGAATGACCTTTTAAAGGAAGTGAAAAATTGCTGAATAGCCTTTGAAGGGCAATGCCCATACAAATGCCCCTTTAGGGGCAATGGGTAGGTTAGGATTTTTTAGAGAGGGGTCACGGATGAAGGCGTGAGCCGAAACGCGTCTGACCATTCCCTGCTACATGTAGCTTGTTTTTATGTACTGTAATCTCTCCTAAGTGATGCCAGCAATAAATGTGCTTTTTTTCACAAACTACTTCTATGCCTGAGACCCGCTTTTTTTGTTACTGATAGGATTTTTTAGAGTTAGGTTTTTTTTATTTTGGGGGTTGGTTGAGTGGTGGGTTTTACGGTTGGGGGGACTTTGTATTTTTTTTACAGGTAAAAGAGCTGTTCAATTTAGGGCAATGCTCTACAAAAGGCCCTTTCAAGGGCTATTGGTATTTTATTGTAAGTTAGGGGGGTGTTTTTATTTTGGGGGACTTTTTTATTTTCATAGGGCTATTAGATTAGGTGTAATTGTTTTTTTTTATAATTTAGTGTTTATTATTTTTTGTAATTTTAGATTTTTTCATTTTTTTCGTAGTGTTAGATTTTTAAAATTTGTCATCTAGATTTCTTAATTGGTAGTTTTTTTAATTAGAATAGTTATGTTAGGTTAATTCATAGTTTAAACTTAGGTTTATTTTAATTTCACAGGTAAGTTTTTATTTATTTAAATATAGTTACATTGTCATTTTAATTTAAAGTTAGGGGTGTTAGGTTAAGGGGTTAATAGTTTAATTTAGTGTTTTGCGATGTGGGGTGCCGTCTGTTTAGGGGTTAATAAGTTTATTTAGTGTTGGCAATGTGGGAGGCCGGAGTTTAGGGGTTAATATGTTTATTTAGTGGCTTTGATGTGGTAGACCAGAGGTTTAGGGATTAATAACTTTATTATAGTGTTAATATACTGTATTTAAATAGTGTTGGTGATGTGGGTGGGCTGCAGATTAGGGGTTAATAGGTTTATTTAATTGTAAGGATGTGGGTGGGTGGCAGATTAGTGGTTAATAGGTTTAATAAAGTGTTTGTGATGCGGGAGGGTGGTAGTTTAAGGGTTAATAGGTAGTTTATGGGTGTCAGTGTACTTTGCAACAGTTTAGTTATGAGTTTTGTAAAACATTTTTGTTTCACAAAATCCATAACTACAGGTCTGGCGGTATGGATCGTGTCGGTATAGGCTGTAACGCAAGCATTTTAGCCAGATCATACAACCTGTAATACCGGCGCTATGAAAATCCCACAAAAAGAGAGTGTTGAGCATCAGAAACACAGGCATTGTATTTCAACTGAGTTCACAGCAGCTTATTGCTTCTAGGCATGCTCAAGCAGATGAGTGTTAAAGTCTTGGATTCTACCAAAGATCTAGATGCAGCCATAGAAGGAATTGTGTGGGGGGAGTTAGAGCTGTAGAATTTGGAAACTTAAAAGAAAGGGTTAATGGTGAGGCACTGCAGTATAAATTTGCAGGTAAAATAATTAAAGTAAATATTATTATATTTTGTCTCTATCCTAACTTTTTTCATGTCACTTTAAATTTAGTTCTTTAAATTTTAGTTCTTAACATAAAATAGGTCAATCGATCCTACTGCCTATTAAAGGAACCGTATATACCAATTTTCATGTAACTACACTATTATGTAACATCAGTATACATCTATGACTTTGGGCCTTGGTTAGGAGTCTTAAAATAAGCACAATGTTTTTTTTTAATATATATATATATATAAAATCATCTACAAAACATTTTTGCAAAGAAAAATCTAGTGTACATTGTTCCTTTAAGGGTTATATTACAAGTGAAATGCAAATTAAGGCTCCTTTTCGCGCGTTAACTTTGCTTGAAGTAAGCTTTTTGCGTGCATATTACAAGTATTTGTACGTGTACTAATTTAATGCATGCAAAAAGCTGAACTTCGAATATCGTGAATGTGTTAACCTGTTCACCCAATGGGGCCTATCTATCAAGCTCCGAATGGAGCTTGTGGGCCCGTGTTTCTGGCGATTGGCCGCGAGTCAGCAGGGGGAAGCGTTGCACCAGCAGCTCTTATGAGCTGCTGGTGCAATGCTGAATACGGAAAGTGTATTGCTCTCCGCATTCAGCGAGATCTTGCGGACCTGATGCGCACTGTCGGATCAGGTCCGCAAGACCTTTCATAAATAAAGGCCATAGGATTAAATGGAGCAAAACTCGATTGCGTTTAACCAAAGAACTCTAATCTGACATTAAATATAAATATTTTTAACGTTCATCATATATATATATAAAAATAAATATCTATTTAAAAATACTTAGAACATATTCCCCTATGTGAAGAACAATTGAATGTGACATATTTGCAGTAAATACACAGTTAAACACTTTATTAAATATAAATAATGCATTAATATAATTTTTCATATTTTCAGCTACTTGACTGCAAAGGGCAACCAATGCACTTATATACATGTATAGATGTGTGCATAAATGTATTTATGTTTTATATGTGTATATACTGTACATCTGTAATACATATATACACATATAAAAACATAATTACATATTACATATCTATCTATCTAGATATTTATCATAAGTACATATCTATCTATCTATCTATCTATCTATCTATCTATCTATCTATCTATCTATCTATCTATCTATCATCTCTCTATCTATCTATCTATCTATCTAGCTATCTATCTATCTATCTATATACATGCAAATATATATATATATATATATATATATATATATATATATATGTTTGCACATTTCATGCCTTTTTTTCTAACACCTGAGACCTCATATTTTTAACCCTTATATCTTTTTTATGCAATTTTGTTTTAAATCATTTTAATATAAATGTAACTGTATTATTTTGGATATGATTAGTGCCACTTTTTTGTCTTGTGTATCTGATAATCAGAGCTCTAAAGTCGCGCTAACCCAACACATCTTAAATTCAATTGCGCTTAAGCAAACACATTTACTTTAAACTTGTAATATGTGTGCCTACTTCTGACGAGCAACGAGCCGCGATAAAGGACTTATCACTTGTGCGCAACAGTTAGCGCACCACTAAATTTTCAAGAAAGTATTTTAATAGTGTTTTTTTTTTAACACAAAGGAATATTACCTGACTTTATTTTCCAATAATCGTAATTTTTCTCATTTTTAAATTCCGAACAGTAAATGTAAATCTTGTGTAAACTCAACGTAAAATGCATTCTCATTCATTGCTTCATTTATTAGTCATGTTGTGTTTGTTTACAACAATTTTTATGCGGAAGTTATAAAAAAGCATTTATCTGAAATTGTATATTTCTATGTGGCTTAAATTACTAACATTTATTTTTGATGTTTGCTTTATTTGAAACCAAATTACTCATAAAAATGAGTTACCATAGGCTTCATTGAACCTTAGATTATTTTACATTATGTATGAGCCATTTTAGCAATATGAGTAGAACTCATTCAATAGAACCTCTTGAGATTTTGTGCAGTGTGTTAGTTTGAATACTTTTTGATTATCGTAAGATCCTATGCAGCAGAAGTATAAATTGTCTTTGGTATGGCATTGTTATGTTGCTCGTGAAGTCCATCAAAGCAAAAGGCATTCTGCTGACAATTCAGAAAAGCATCTAGCTACGGCAAAAGTAGTAATTCATCTGGACCAAACGCTTTACACTTCATTTCACATAATCACACTTCATATGTCCTTCCATCACTTTTGTAATACTTTTACTTATTGCTGTCTATATCCTTTGTGAGTGCATCTTAACCCATTTAGCTACTAATAAACCATATTTACCTATATATGCAAGGGCAATTCTTATTTTACACTTTCTTCACTTCTGGGCCAGTTACCCTTCATTCATTTTTCAAATGATAAATTACCTAGTATTTCCCCTTGCATGACCTTGCTTTTTTTGTTGTTGTTGGTTGAATCTGACTGAATTTGATATTTATAGTGCACGCTTAAGCGTCACAAAACCAGGGGATTGTTTATGTCTGTGTTGGATAAGGACTGCATACACAAAGAATTTTGTTTAATAAAAATGCCAAGATCTTTTTAGCCTCTCTATTATAATAATTCAGAGGACATATACTATGCATTACAGAGTACAAAATGTGCTATTTAAATTAATTAAATGACCAAAAGATGAAAAATATTTGTTTTAACTAAACCGTAGTGAATTTTAGGAACTTGTCTTAAAGAGACAGTAAAGTCATTTTTTTCCCATGATTCTTTGCATACAATTTTAAACAATTTACCAATGTGTCTCTATTTTCTAATGTGTAATGTGTTTTGTTCTCTGAAACAAATTTGATATAATACAAGTAAATTACAAAGCTGTTTAAAATGTATGCTCTATCTGAATTATGAAAGAAAAATATTGGGTTTAATGTTTCATTGGTACTAAGTATTTTATACTAATAGTAATTAGTAAAATCCATAACTTAATATCCCTTTGAAAGACATAAACAATCACATACTGTATATGTATGGTTTTGGAGTACAACATGATAATTACACACACATTTTAGCATCGCTACACACTATTAGTTGAAATAATTTTTATTGGTACAAATCATATCAGATTATACAGGACATTAACATTAGATATAATAACAGTACTATTCCTTTCTTTATCTTGTACTTTGTTTTATCCCCCTTTTCCTTCCCTCCCATAAAAAGAAAACAAAAACAATATTTTAGAAGAAATTTGAACCAATTATTAACAAAATTAAAACATGAACTGTTCCCGTCGAACAGTAGAGTTATCTTTATATTACCTTAGTTTATATCTTTTATTTCCTTTTCTTGACATTTTTCCTTAATCATTTATTTCTTTCCTCTAGTCGTTGTTCCTACATGTGAGAGACTTTGTAATTATATACTGGATTCCCTTTCAGCAGGCTCTGTTTCAGTGATATCCAAGTTATTAAGTCTATCTATTTTATGTTTATTCATTATCCAATGCATCCACCGGTTTTGAAAGTGGCCTGATGTGCCCTGCATCCACGCAGCGTATTTGGACATCGTATAAATATCCTCTATTTTGTCTATTACTTCAGACCATCTCGGAGCCCCCACCTAGCTACCAGTACCTAGCTATACATGTTCTTGTAGCAGTGCAGAGAATATTGATTGATGTGTTAGTGGATGTATTGAAAGATTCCTGTGGAATGTGTAGTAGAGCTTGAGATGCTGTCAGCCTACATGTGTCTCCCAGTATTGTCTCTAGTAGCTTTGCAAGGTTATCCCATGTAGGTTTTATTTTTGGGCACTCCCACCACATGTGAATATAAGATCCGATCTCTGCACAGCCTCTGTAGCATAGCCTGTTTCTCTGGGGAGTATAATGTGACGACTTTAATGGTGTGAGGTACCATCTATATGAAGTCTTAAGTGCATTTTCTATAAGGACCGCTCCTACCAGTCCTCTACTAATCTTGGAAAAGATATTTTGCCATTCTTCCTTTTCGTGTATTTCCCCTAGGTCTTGTTCCCATCTTTCATGTAATTTTAGCTTTGTTTGATTCTTGGCTTCCTGTATTGCTAAATAAATCTGTGAGATCATTTTATTTTTCCTATTAGGTGACATTATAAGCCGTTCTAAAGTGGTGTATGTGGTGGATGCATTGCCTTGCCTAAATTTATTGATAGCACTAGAGATTTGTAGATATAGAAACCATTGAAGATCAATTGGGTGTATTTTGTCCCTTAGCTGTGTGTACATCATCGTTTTCCCCTTGTCCAAAAAATCTGCCACCCTGTACAATCCCTTATTCTCCCATTTCGTTATCTGTCTCTGGAAATCAGTGTGTAGTAGTGTTCTTATCGGAGTTGTCAGAGATTGCGCTGGTATTAACTTCAGCACCTTTGTGAGAGTGAGCCAGATCTGTTTAGTGTCTTCCGTAACCCTTAACTTTCTTAGTGGCCTGTGTGTTATGGCAGTGGGATTCCCCCTATATCTGCTTCAATAGAGGGCCAAGTGAGATCTCTACAATCTTTAGCTAGCAATGTAGCCTGTGCTAGCCTAGCTGCCTGATATTAGTCCACCAGGTTGGGTACTCCCATGCCCCCCATATTTTTATGTTGTTTAAGGGTGTGTGCGGCTATTCAAGCCGTTTTATTACCTCTTATGAATCTAATTATGTCTGATTGGAGATCTTCTAATTCCCTTTGTGGAACTTTAATAGGGAGGGCCCTGAATAGATACAATAATCTTGGTAGGATATTCATTTTTACTGCTGAGAGTCTCCCATACCACGAAAAGCTTCCCTTCTTCCATTTCATTATGTCCTTCCTAATAGTTTTAAAAAGTGGAGAATAGTTTGCCTGGAATAAGGTTTCCAATGTGGTAGTAATATAGATCCCTAAATATTTGACAGAATGTCTAGCCCATTTGAAATCAAAGTTGGCTTCTATTAATTTTTGTGTGTGGGTTGGGAGTGATATTGGGAGAGCCTCACATTTGTCTGAGTTAATTTTAAATCCTGATATACTAGAGAATTTGTCTAATAATTTATATAGATTGGGAAGGGACACCATAGGTTGGGTGAGCGTTAATAAGATATCATCCGCAAATAGTGTTAGTTTATGTTCCCCCTTAATTAATTGTATACCCTTAATATATTTTGTGTTCCGTATACAGGCAGCTAGTGGTTCCACACATAGGGCAAATAAGAGTGGTGATAGTGGACATCCCTAGCGGGTACCATTTAATATGTTAATGGGCCTTGACTGGTATCCTGCTGCTCTTACTATGGCCGATGGGGCCGAGTAAAGATTTCCTATAGCCTTGATGAATTTCTCCCCAAAACCCACATGTTTTAGGACATCTAACATATATGACCAATCCACCCTATCAAACGCCTTCTCCGCGTCCAGCAATAGAAGCAGAGACGGCGTTTTTGTTCCCCCCATATATTCTACCATGGCTATTGTGCGGCGTACGTTATCTGGGCCTCCCTATCTTTTATGAAACCTACTTGGTCGGGGTGAATCAAAGATGGTAAATGTAGTTTAAGCCTATTTGCTAATATTTTCGTAAAGATTTTTACATCTTGATTAATTAACGAAATTGGTCTGTAATTTTGAGGTAGTTTAGGGTTTTTTCCTGGTTTTGGAATTACCACTATCTTCACTCGGAGTAAGTCTGGGGGGATCTGAGCACCCTGCATAATATCATTACAAAATTTGTGCAGGGGAGAAATCAAATTTGTTTTAAACAATTTGTAGTACTCCCCCGGGAAACCATCTGGTCCAGGGGCCTTACCATTTTTCAGGTCTCGTATTGATAAATTGATTTCCTCCCTAGTAATCTCTGCGTCTATTGCTTCTGCTCCTTCTTTTTCTAATTTGGGTATATCTGCCCTCTCTAATAATTTGGACTTAAGAACCTCTGTTTGTGTGGTGTGTTGGGCTGTGTGCCCATTATATAGGGTCTCATAATAGTGAGCAAAACAATCTGCAATTTCTTGTGGATGTGAGGTTACCTTCCCATCTGGCTTTTGGATTTGCCTAATTGTCATGTCTTTCGTTCTTTCCCTCAACTTGTAGGCAAGATATCTGTCCGGTTTATTTGCGTATAGAAAATAAAATGTTTTTAATTTGTGCATTGATCTAAGGGAGTTTTTCTTAAGGATTTTATTAAGTGATTTTCTTTTTTGAGCCAGATTATCTAGGATTGCTTGTGACATTGTGGATCTATGTACTCTCTCTAGATCTTCTATTTCTTGTTGCAGTGAATCAACTGCTGCTCTAATTTTTTTTGTATATTTTGTTTTTTCTTTTATCAACATCCCTCTCAAATAAGGTTTGTGAGCTGCCCATGTAATTGTCGGGCCACTTAAAGGATTTTAATTCATTCTCCAGTATTCATCAAGATTTTTAGGAATGCTGGAGTGTATATCCGGCTGTTTTAATAATACTGGATCATAAGTCCAGGATCTCTGTCTGTTTATGTTTATTATCCCTTCCATTTGTATTTGAATTATAGAATGGTCCGACCACACCGAGGCATGGATGCTCGATGATACTAAACCAGGGAGCAGTGTCTGACTAATATATATATAATCGATCTTGGTGTACTTTTTATGTGCAGGTGAATAGTAGGTGTGGTCTACTGTCTGGCCATATAGCTCTGTCCATGTATCTAAAATGTTATGACTCTCCAGAGTTTCGTTAACTGATTTAGAGATAGATTGGAGTCTTAGTTGTTTGCTTGTAACTTTGGGCGAAGCGTCTGTTTTATATGTGTTTAAAGTTGATATTAAAGTCTCCTGCCAAGATAATTCTTGTTTGCGACCATTGGGTTAACATATGTGAAAGGTTGTTAAAAAAGGTGTGTTGCTGCTCGTTTGGAGCGTATATGTTACAGAGTGTAACCTGCATTCCCTGTATAATACCCCTAACTATTAGATACCTTCCTCCCTTGTCTTTTATTACCTCTTCCTTGGTAAATTGGAGTGAGTTATGTATGAGGATAGAGACCCCCCTCTTTTTGCTGTCAGTTGTGGCATGAAAATGTTGCTGAAAATGTTTAGACCAGTTCTTGGGTATTTGTTGATGTACGAAGTGTGTCTCCTGTAGAAATATGATTTTGGCCCTTAGATTGGGGTATTGTGCAAGTGCTGTCTTTCTCTTTATATCTGTATTTAGACCTCTTATATTGTAAGATATTATTTGTAATTTAGCTACCTTTTTGTAGTTTCCCCCTCCTCTCCCCTCTGTACCTGCTTAGCCTTTCCATCACGCCCTCACACCTGCTTTCCATTCTCTGATTTTCAACTCTCTGAAGGAAAATTTTGTCACAATACTGCTCGACGGTACTTAAAACAAAAATAAAGAACCAAATTTTAACTATGGTTAAACAATTGTATGCATCATGAACAATGTATATTTTTTGTAACTCCCGTAAAAACATCATACTCTGGTTAAACATGTAGTTATAATAAAAATATTCTAGCTTTTCCCCATTATAGAATGGGACTTGAGTGTTTTAACTTCTGAACGACCTGATTCATCTTGCTCATAACGTGAACAGGTTAATCTAAAAAAACATTTTTACAACAGGATCACACTCCTAACTATCTATGAGGTGTTTCAATTAGATTAGTCAACATTTATTAAGCATTTCACAATTACTAAATCTAAACTTGTTATCTTGACAGAGAAGTGGCAGCTAATTCCACCATCCTCCATCACTTACTCACACTAAATTGGAAGCAAATAGCCTCCAAGCCATATTTCCTCATTTCCCCCACAGGAGAAGGCAAAGAGATAAAAGTCAGCATAAGTAACATATCAAGTCCTTGTCTCTAATTAGTCCATCAGGTCTTTTGTTTTCTTTTGGACACTTTTGTCCATCTCTCCGTTTGCTGGACTCCTCTTTGTGGTTGAAAAGGCCTTTTATTGTTGTCTTGTTGGTTATCTGGAACATCTGGACAGTCCAATTTGAGTATCTGACACACTCCAGGAACATCTTGTGCTTCCCTGAGCGTGATGGTTTTCCCTTCGTGGTGTATGTGGAGAGCAAAGGGGAATCCCCATCTATATATGATCTGGTTCTTCCTTAGCAGCTGAGTCAGAGGGTGTAGGGCAAATCTTTTTTGTAGTGTTTTTACACATAAGTCCTGATATAACTGTATAACAGATCCTTTAAATTTGAGAATTGGGTTCTTCCTCGCTGCCATCATAATCTCCTCTTTTTCAGGAAATCGTAGTAGTTTAGTGATCACTTCCCTTGGAGGGTCTGTATCTTTGGGCTTTGCTCTTAGAGCTCTATGAGCTCTTTCCATTTGGTATTTCCCCTCTTCTGAGGATCCTGTGATTGTTTGAAACAATTGTAGTAAATAAGCGGTTAGATCTGGTGTTGCTATGGACTCAGGAATGCCTTTCAGGCGAATATTACATCTCCTGCTCCTGTTCTCTAGGTCTTCCAATGTATCGTTTACTTCCGCTAATTCTTGCTGCTGATCAGAGAGTTGTTGCCTAACTGTTGTTATATCTTCCTCCATGGACTCTTCTTTCTTCTCTAAGGTTTCAACCCTAGTGCCTAATTCAGAGATATCTTGCTTAATCTCAGATAAGCTGTTTGTTACTGTATTTTGCAGTGCGTCCATTTTCTCCCACATTTTATCAAAAATTGAAGTAATGTCTTGTTTAGAGACTAGGTGTTTGATATCAGCCTTAGTGATTGGAGTATCCGATCCATCATTTTTAATTGATTCCCCATCAGATTCCGTTTCCTCCTCTAGCACTACCTCTCCCTTTTCTTTGTTTTATCTCCTTTAGTTGGTTTAAAGAAATCATGAGCAGCCCCCAGCTTACTTGGTGTCGTCATTTTATTGTGTCTCCTAGCTGCCATGCCGAGATTTGCAAAGTTTTCGTGTAAAAATAAAAACACACACTTTTTAATTCTGTCTTTTCACTTTCACCTCAGCAGCCTGAGTCTGTAGCCCTATTACTTGGTATGTGATGGAGAAAGTGATGCACGTAATGTTCTTTAATATGTATGTTCCTTTCTTTCTTTAATAACATGCAAAGTTCTTTAGCATCATATAGTAGCTTTTATTATTTTTGCTGTTGATGAGGAGTCCCCTTCTTTCATACTTACATAAACCTGTGGTCTGTGAGGAAAAGTTAAACCATTATGTATGTTGCGCTTCTTTTCCACCTGTCTGTTAGCCATGTGCTGCGCACATATTCCTAGAAGTGTTTCCCCATCTTGGCTATATCTTCTGTGTTCATATCTTACAGATATTTCTGCACCAATATAGTTGTCTCTAATTAGTCCATCAGGTCTTTTGTTTTCTTTTGGACACTTTTGTCCATCTCTCCGTTTGCTGGACTCCTCTTTGTGGTTGAAAAGGCCTTTTATTGTTGTCTTGTTGGTTATCTGGAACATCTGGACAGTCCAATTTGAGTATCTGACACACTCCAGGAACATCTTGTGCTTCCCTGAGCGTGATGGTTTTCCCTTCGTGGTGTATGTGGAGAGCAAAGGGGAATCCCCATCTATATATGATCTGGTTCTTCCTTAGCAGCTGAGTCAGAGGGTGTAGGGCAAATCTTTTTTGTAGTGTTTTTACACATAAGTCCTGATATAACTGTATAACAGATCCTTTAAATTTGAGAATTGGGTTCTTCCTCGCCGCCATCATAATCTCCTCTTTTTCAGGAAATCGTAGTAGTTTAGTGATCACTTCCCTTGGAGGGTCTGTATCTTTGGGCTTTGCTCTTAGAGCTCTATGAGCTCTTTCCATTTGGTATTTCCCCTCTTCTGAGGATCCTGTGATTGTTTGAAACAATTGTAGTAAATAAGCGGTTAGATCTGGTGTTGCTATGGACTCAGGAATGCCTTTCAGGCGAATATTACATCTCCTGCTCCTGTTCTCTAGGTCTTCCAATGTATCGTTTACTTCCGCTAATTCTTGCTGCTGATCAGAGAGTTGTTGCCTAACTGTTGTTATATCTTCCTCCATGGACTCTTCTTTCTTCTCTAAGGTTTCAACCCTAGTGCCTAATTCAGAGATATCTTGCTTAATCTCAGATAAGCTGTTTGTTACTGTATTTTGCAGTGCGTCCATTTTCTCCCACATTTTATCAAAAATTGAAGTAATGTCTTGTTTAGAGACTAGGTGTTTGATATCAGCCTTAGTGATTGGAGTATCCGATCCATCATTTTTAATTGATTCCCCATCAGATTCCGTTTCCTCCTCTAGCACTACCTCTCCCTTTTCTTTGTTTTATCTCCTTTAGTTGGTTTAAAGAAATCATGAGCAGCCCCCAGCTTACTTGGTGTCGTCATTTTATTGTGTCTCCTAGCTGCCATGCCGAGATTTGCAAAGTTTTCGTGTAAAAATAAAAACACACACTTTTTAATTCTGTCTTTTCACTTTCACCTCAGCAGCCTGAGTCTGTAGCCCTATTACTTGGTATGTGATGGAGAAAGTGATGCACGTAATGTTCTTTAATATGTATGTTCCTTTCTTTCTTTAATAACATGCAAAGTTCTTTAGCATCATATAGTAGCTTTTATTATTTTTGCTGTTGATGAGGAGTCCCCTTCTTTCATACTTACATAAACCTGTGGTCTGTGAGGAAAAGTTAAACCATTATGTATGTTGCGCTTCTTTTCCACCTGTCTGTTAGCCATGTGCTGCGCACATATTCCTAGAAGTGTTTCCCCATCTTGGCTATATCTTCTGTGTTCATATCTTACAGATATTTCTGCACCAATATAGTTGTATCCTTGTTTTTTAAGTAGCCCCAACTGTTAACTTTGCTACCCACGTGGCTCCCAAACACTTATGGCTTCCAACTGTGTTGCTGATTCTGGCACCCTCTGTGTTATAGTGTGTCGTTCTTGCAGGTGCTATTTATCTTACCGGAGCTTGTAGCTGAAGTCTCCCTTCTCAGAGGTCTCTATTTTGCTTACTGCGTGGCTCCTCTCCTGTCCGGTAACTTATTTGGTTGCAGGCCTCTCTCTCACAGCGCCATTGTGCCGCACCTTTTCTGCTTATAAGCGTGGGTGATGTGCTCAGATAATATTAGGCAACCACTGAGGGCTACTTTAAATTGCTTTTAGTGCCGTTCTCTGTATTCTATGTGTAGCTTACACTCATATCTTGCTTCAACTACACAGGGAGCTCTTCCTTCATGCGTCCACCATCATGGCTGGCTTAGCTCCGCCCCCCCCCACTACACACTATTAAAGGGACACTCAAGTCAAAATTAAACTTTCATGATTAATGTAATTTTAAACAACTTTCCAATTTACTTCTATTAGCAAAATGTGCATAGTTTTTTTGTATTTATACTTTTTGAGTCACCAGCTCTTACTGAGCATGTTTAAGAACTCACAGAATATACGTATATGCATTTGTGATTGGCTGATGGCTGTCACATGATGCAGGGGGACTGGAAATAGACATAACTTTGAATTTGTCAGAAAAAAATGTACTACTCATTTGAAGTTCAAAGTGCTCCATGTACAAAGCTGCAAAAGCTGCTCCGGAGCCCTTGCGGGGCAGGTTTGCATATGTGAGCTTGCCTCCCGCAATGTAAGAAGCAGCGGTCATCAGACCGCTGCTACTTACACCCTATGCCTCCTCTGAAGTGGCAAGGAAAAATCACAGAGAGCTTGCTCGCTCTCTGTGATTGACAGCCCCTTCAGTCACGTGAATGAAGGGGCGGGCATTACACACTGCGATGAGTGTGTAATGAAGGTGGGCAGACAGCTTCGCAAGTTGAGAAGCTGCCTGCCCGCTTGTTAATACATGGAGCCCTAAGTGCTATTGCATTGTCTTTTTATCATGCATGTGTTAAGTATGCAAATCTACTTGATTTACTGGTCCTTTAAACAGAATCATACAACATACAGGCCCCTAAACCTCTGACATAATTGCTAAATCCCCAACATCTCCATTTTGTTTTCATCAATCATGCACATTTTACATTTTTGAATTAGGAAATTGGGAGATTAAAAATACAGATTAGGATTTCCTTTTGTTTTAATGGGGCTTCAAATTCCAAGAAGTAAATTTATTAAATGAGGGGTGGACATGATTCTCTGTAGCAAATCATGTCCGCCCGACATCGATAAATACCGACAGCATATGCTGTCAGTATTTAACATTGTGCAAGCATTTCTTGTGAAATGGTTGTGCAATGCTGTCCCCTGCATATTTGCGGCCAATTAGCCACTAGCAGGGGTTGTCAATCATCCCGATCGTATCGGATTGGGTGGCGGACAGGTTAAGGAGTAGTGGGCTTACGACTGCTGCTTTTTAACTTAAGTTTCTGGCGAGCCGGAAACTTCGGGTGGAGAAAACAGCATATGCTGTTTGTTAAATCTAGCCCCAAGCCTCATCTGTATTAAAGGCAGAAGAATTTTTTGAATTGTGATCACTGATAAAACACACAGAACAACACTATGATCAATAGTGATGTCGCGAACCTAAAATTTTGCATTCGCGAACGGCGAACTTTGTCAAATGTCCGCGAACCGGCGAACCGGGCGATCCGCCATTGACTTCAATGGGCAGGCGAATTTTAAAACCCACAGGGACTCTTTCTGGCCACAATAGTGATGGAAGACTTGTTTCAAGGGTACTAACACCTGGACTGTGGCATGCCGGAGGGGGATCCATGGCAAAACTCCCACGTAAAATTACATAGTTGATGCAGAGTCTGCTTTTAATCCATAAAGGGCATAAATTACCTAACATTCCAAAATTGATTGGAATAACGTGCTTTAAAACATCAGGTATGATGTTGTATCGATCAGGTAGTGTAAGGGTTGAGTGGTGACAGTAACTTGGCAAGTGGGCCTGGCACACACGCTGGCAGGCAGGCAACTTCAATTAGATTACAATAGCAGACTGATGTTTCACAGTCCAAAAAGTTTTTAAAATAAATATTTATACTACTGTTATAACAAATATGAGTGGTGGCACTAGTTGGCAAGTGGGCCTGGCAAACACGCTGGCAGGCAGTCAACTGCAATTAGATTGCAATAGCTGACTGATGTTTCACAGTCAAAAAAGTTTTTTTTTTAAATATTTAGAATACTGTTACAACAAATATGAGTGGTGCCACTAACTTGGCAAGTGGGCCTGGCACACACACTGGCAGGCAGGCAACTTCAATTATCTTACACTAGCAGACTGATGTTTCACAGTCGAAATTTTTTTTTTTTAATTATTTACACTACTGTTATAACAAATATGATTGGTGGCACTAGTTGGCAAGTGGGCCTGGCACACACGCTGGCAGGCAGGCAACTGTAATTAGATTACACTAGCTGACTAATATTTCACAGTCAAAAAATGCATTTTTTTAAATATTTACAATACTGTTATAACAAATATGATTTGTGGCACTAGTTGGCAAGTGGGTCTGGCACACACTCTGGCAGGCAGGCAACTGCAATTCAATTGCACTAGCAGACTGATGCTTCAGAGTCAAAAAAGTTATTATTTATTATTTTAAATATTTAAAGTACTGTTACAACAAATATGAGTGGTGCAACTAACTTGGCAAGTGGGCCTGGCACACACGCTGGCAGGCAGGCAGGCAACTACAATTAGATTACACTAAAAGACTGATGTTTCACAGTCAAAAAAGTTTTTATTTAAAATATTTACACTACTGTTATAACAAATATGATTGGTGGCACTATTGGAAAGTGGGCCTGGCACACACGCTGGCAGGCAGGAAACTGCGATTAAATAACACTAGCAGACTGATGTAAAACTTTTTTTAAAAAAAAATTTAAACTAATGTTACACCAGATAGGAGTGGTGGCACTCAGGATGGAAGTAGGCACATTATATGCTGGGAGCCTGACACACAGGCTGGCAATAGTGGCACGCTGGTCTGGCAACTAAAATTAAATAACAATAGCAGACTAATGTAAAAGTTTTTTTTTTTAATTTACACTGATGTTACACCAGATATAAGTGGTGGAAAACAGAGCTATTAATCACAGTATATGCTGTGGGTCAGACACACAGGCCTGATGGAAAATTAAATTAGATTACACTAGAAAAATGATGTAAAAGATTTTTGTTTTTTTTAATTTACACTAATGTTACACCAGATATAAGTGGTGGAAAACAGAGCAATTAGGCACAATATATGCTGTGTACCTGACACACAGGCCTGATGGAAAATGAAATTAGATTACACTAGCAAAATGAGGTAAAAGTTTTTTTTTTTTTTTTTTTTAATTTACACTAATATTAAGTAGATATAAGTGGTGGCACAGAAGAATTAATCACAGTATATGCTGTGAGCCACAGGCTGACAGGCAGGCAAATGCAAATAAAATTACCAAAAGAAAACAACAAAAAAACACTGAAGTTATAGCCCTAAAAAGGGCTTTTTGGGCTGAAGTTCTAGCCCTAAAAAAGGCTTTTTGGGGTGCTGTCCTTACAGCAGAGACTAGATGAGTCCTTCAGGACTGTAGTGGACACTAAATACACTAGCCCAGCTATCTATTTCCCTATAATATCAACAGCAGCAGCACTAAACCTCCTCTCACTAAGACAGCAGGATCGTTATGACTCTAAAATGGCTGCTGCCCAGTAGCTGGGAGGGTCTTGGAGGAAGTGTCTGCTGCTGATTGGCTGAAATGTGTCATCAAACTGTGAGACACAGGGTCAAAGTTTCATCAATGATGACTAATAGGGGGCGGATCGAACATCGCATATGTTCGCCCGCTGCGGCAAACGCGAACAAGCTAAAATCGCCGGGAACTGTTCTCCGGCGAACAGTTTGCGACATCACTAATGATCAACTGCTCTGATAGCAAAATAAATAGAGAATGTGACAGAGAGTAACCCTCACTGATAAACACATTTTTTAAATTCTAATACAAATCAAATTGTTATTTTCTGCATACATGATCTTGCATTGTGGGGGAATCTGAGGTACAAAGCCCAGAAGGGAAGATATAGTCAAATGTATTGTTTCTATTATATAATCATTGAAATATACATACATGTATACATAATTACATTTATATGTGTAGTATTAAAAGATACACTAATATTGTTTTTTTCTCTAGTTTTATTTGGTATAACAGTTTTTTCGTAGCACAAGTATCTGAATTCAAATACATGCTTACTCACAAGATATGGAAGGCATCCTACTCCAATTGTGAGATATGTCACAATAATAGTACTTGTGAGGGTAAAGGGAAAGGCCCATACTCACAACTGAAGATGCCCAAATGTGCTCAATGAATGAGCTGAACTCATTAGGAGCTGCCCAGCACCATCCGGTTCAATAGTCTTTTAATAAATACCAAAGACAATTTTTCTTGTCAAACGAGACACCAATATTGTAAACAAAAAAAGGGCTACTTCCACCTCCAGCAGTAAATCTCAGTCCATGGCAGGTAATTAAAATCCCTTTAATATAACAAGTGAAATACACAATGTGTTTCTCTGTTTTAGAACCAAATTCATACTTTAGAATTGTAGAATGTTATTCTGTACACATATATAAGGACCTAGATGGTAGAGTATTTGGTGTGGGAAAAACGACAGAAATTTGTTTATTATAAAATGTAACCAAGGCAGTATTAAACTGTGAATTTAAAGCTATTCTGATACATATTCTTCAATGTGAATGTAGCACCTTTCTCAGGTATTAAATTAATGGTTATATCTAATTATTTATTTATTTATGGCAATCAATATATATATATGTGAAGATAATTCAAGTTTAGGGCACTAAACTAAAAAAAAAGTAGGAGGAGAATAGAATGGAGAGATTAAATAGGAGCGATAGAGAAAGGGGAAATCAGATCAAATATTTCCAAGTTTAAACATTAACTACATGTACATGCTAAATAATCCTGACATTCTTACCACAGTTGTAAATGGAAGATATTTTCTAATAAGATAATAAGAATAACAATTGAACCGAAAATGTAGTATCTTAGCATAGATATCTGAAGCCCGTTTTTAAAGATCCATAATAAAAATGGGTGGCAACATTTTACTTTTCCCTTTTGGATATAGTTATAATATCAAGTCCACTGTATTCCAAAGGACAATGCAAATACCTTATCTAAAGTCAGCTGATGTCGTACATCCATTAAAAAAATGGTAAGACCCTTAATATTTTATCATGTACCTAATGGTAATTCTTGTTCCATGATGCATCAGTAAATCACTTGTGGTCACACCATCCATGATCATAACAGATACTTCCTAACTCCACTTCAGATTCAGAAGTTCATGTAAACCTATTGGTTCATAAATAAATAAATATTTACTGCGATTTCATGCTTGCTTTTTGCTGTATAAATAGTCATAATATATAGTTATGTATGTATTGTGGGTGATCATTTTAATGTTTCAGTATTGTTTTACTAACTGTATATCTCTCTATTGCATTCTATGATGATTATGTTTGCCTGATCATTAACAGTGTTATACAATTAACATTTGCTTTACATGGTTTGGATTTTATTACTTGTGTTCTCTTTATCTGCTCATTACAAAAGAGCTTAGTATATCCAGAGTGCTATATGTGTTTATCCCCAACAGCTGATATAACAGTAGTCATCTGTTTTGTGATATCATTATCATTACATGTTAATAAATGGAAGTCTGTATAAATAATTATATAATACAAAAATACATTATTTGTACTCTCCTGGGTATTGTACCCTAGTTTCCCCTGACAGGACTTCCATACATTAATTTTTCAGTGCAGTAAGTGCATTATGGATTTTAAGACAAACTTGACAGCTTTTATTGGGTGAAATAAAATGACAAGGCCTACTAGTGTAACCTGCTTAGAGAATAGTATGAAAGCTGTAAGAAAACCTCAGAAATGCCCAAGGAATGCCCCTGTAAAACCCAACTGGCCGTCACTTGCCTTATTTGGAAGAGCCAATACAGACTTGCTGGAGTAGACAAAGCTCAACATTGCCTTTTTTTTTAACACTGCCATTGTTATTTCAACACCTATAATGAAATCATTTAGATAAAGATATGTAGCAGGGTTATGCTTGTGAAGTCTGCAGTGTGCATTTCCAGTCCTCTGGACTGGAAACTCCTTAATTTTCACAGGAAAATTAAAGGGGGGGAAATAAATCAAGAAATTGCAAAGTTGTTTTACTATGCAGAATTATAATTTTAGCACTCCAACTCTAGCATTACTTGTGCTAAAAGTAAACTTTTCACGCTCGTCTGGTTGTACCCATATTGGGACAGTTTACAAGTGGAGCACAAATGTTTGCACTTTAGAGATATCGTGTTTTCTCTATCATTTGCACGCATGTTAAATTCCGTTCGTATTATGAGTTGAGCGTAAACGCGATTGCTTGAGCACTATCGCAATTTTGCTAGAATGATTACATCATCTAATAAAACTTATTTTTTTAAAAATGACGCACAAAAGTTATAAGTGCTCAAAGATTTGAGGTTTCCGGTGTTAGAAAAAAAAGGCAGGCAAACGGCTTTCACATAGAGATACATACATATAGATCTCTAAAGATGGATGTGTATGTATGTATGTAAGTATATACTGTGTATATATATATATATATATATATATATGTATACAAATGTATTTATGTGTATATATGTATTTACAGTCATATACATTTAAAAAAAAATATATACATATTTTAAGTGCATTGGAGCGTTTTGCAGTTAAGTAGTTGAAAACATAAGAACATATTGATATTTAATAAACTAATAAATAATATACTGTGTATTTACTGTAAATATTTCACATTCCAATGTTCTGCACATAGGGGAATATATTCTAAGTATTTCTAAATATATATTCCTATGTATATCTGTATAAATCTATATCTATACATAATAATGTATATATATATATATATATATATATATATATATATATATATATATATATATACATATATATATTTATATTCAGTGGTTTTCTGTGGGAAAAACAAGCCTTCTGGCCTGTCTAGATTTGTTAATGAACTACACGATGAGCTATTTTCTCTATATTTTGTGCGTAGTGGAGGATTTTAAACTCACCTTTTACCTCCCCCTAATTTTAAATGTTGTATTTTGCTCCAAAATCAACTTCACCCAGCAGTTATTTAAAGGGACAGTCAACACAAAAGTAGTTTTAACATGTATCAATAAAGTTGCCCTAGATCGCTTTTTCAAAATATATGCTAGTTTTTAAAGATAATCCGTTTTCAAGTTAAATCACTTAATTTCCCCCTGCTGTCGTTTTAAAATGTCTGTGTAGCTCCGCCCCTTTTTCGTCATCCGTCAAATCATGAAAATCCTGTGTTCACTCTAATTGTTCTAAGTTACTCGTAACCCGTTTTTGCACATGCACAATGCGCCTATTGTACTCTGGACACTTGCAGCGTACCTGTTTCCTGTGCTCCCCTCCTGCAGCAGAGAAGTGCTGCTCAATGTTTGCACCACAAATACAATATATGATGCAATAATAGCACACTATTAGTTGATCCTCATTTCTCAGAACCATTCAAAACACCAGACTCTGACTCAGCAATTTATGAGAATATTGGTGACCCTTGACAGCGTGATACAGATAAGATTCAAATTACTGTGTGAATAGTTCTGAATAAATACTTGGAGAACTAATACAGTGTGGGAATCGATAAGTCCTGGGAACTGCTGCAGGAGGGGAACAGGTACGCTGCAAATCGGATCCGCTCACAGAGGCCTAGATTTAGAGTTCGGCGGTAGCCGTCAAAACCAGCGTTAGAGGCTCCTAACGCTGGTTTTGGCCGCCCGCTGGTATTTGGAGTCAGTGATTAAAGGGTCTAACGCTCACTTTACAGCCGCGACTTTTCCATACCGAAGATCCCCCTACGCCATTTGCGTAGCCTATCTTTTCAATGGGATCTTTCTAACGCTGGTATTTAGAGTCGTTTCTGCAGTGAGCGTTAGAGCTCTAACGACAAGATTCCAGCCGCCTGAAAATAGCAGGAGTTAAGAGCTTTCTGGCTAACGCCGGTTTATAAAGCTCTTAACTACTGTACCCTAAAGTACACTAACACCCATAAACTACCTATGTACCCCTAAACCGAGGTCCCCCCACATCGCCGCCACTCGATTAAAAATTTTAACCCCTAATCTTCCGACCGCCACCTACGTTATACTTATGTACCCCTAATCTGCTGCCCCTAACCCCGCCGACCCCTATATTACATTTATTAACCCCTAATCTGCCCCCCACAACATCGCCGCCAGCTACTTAAAATAATTAACCCCTAATCTTCCGACCGCAAAGCGCAGCCACCTACGTTATCCCTATGTACCCCTAATCTGCTACCCCTAACACCGCCGACCCCTATATTATATTTATTATCCCCTAATCTGCCCCCCTCAACGTCGCCGACACCTGCCTACACTTATTAACCCCTAATCTGCCGAGCGGACCGCACCGCTACTATAATAAAGTTATTAACCCCTAACCCGCCTCACTAACCCTATCATAAATAGTATTAACCCCTAATCTGCCCTCCCTAACATCGCCGACACCTACCTTCAATTATTAACCCCTAATCTTCCGATCGGAGCTCACCGCTATTCTAATAAATGTATTAACCCCTAAAGCTAAGTCTAACCCTAACACTAACACCCCCCTAACTTAAATATAATTTTAATCTAACGAAATAAATTAACTCTTATTAAATAAATTAATCCTATTTAAAGCTAAATACTTACCTGTAAAATAAATCCTAATATAGCTACAATATAAATTATAATTATATTATAGCTATTTTAGGATTAATATTTATTTTACAGGCAACTTGGTATTTATTTTAACTAGGTACAATAGCTATTAAATAGTTAAGAACTATTTAATAGTTACCTAGTTAAAATAATAACAAATTTACCTGTAAAATAAATCCTAACCTAAGATATAATTAAACCTAACACTACCCTATCAATAAAATAATTAAATAAACTACCTACAATTACCTACAATTAACCTAACACTACACTATCAATAAATAAATTAAACACAATTGCTACAAATAAATACAATTAAATAAACTAGCTAAAGTACAAAAAATAAAAAAGAACTAAGTTACAGAAAATAAAAAAATATTTACAAACATAAGAAAAATATTACAACAATTTTAAACTAATTACACCTACTCTAAGCCCCCTAATAAAATAACAAAGCCCCCCAAAATAAATAATTCCCTACCCTATTCTAAATTTAAAAAGTTACAAGCTCTTTTACCTTACCAGCCCTGAACAGGGCCCTTTGCGGGGCATGCCCCAAGAAGTTCAGCTCTTTTGCCTGTAAAAGAAAACATACAATACCCCCCCCCCAACATTACAACCCACCACCCACATACCCCTAATCTAACCCAAACCACCCTTAAATAAACCTAACACTAAGCCCCTGAAGATCTTCCTACCTTGTCTTCACCATACCAGGTTCACCGATCCGTCCTGGCTCCGATATCTTCATCCAACCCAAGCGGGGGCTAGACATCCACTGAAGAAGTCCAGAAGAGGGTCCAAAGTCTTCCTCCTATCCGGCAAGAAGAGGACATCCGGACCGGCAAACATCTTCTCCAAGCGGCATCTTCTATCTTCTTCCATCCGGTGCGGAGCGGGTCCATCTTGAAGCAGGCGACGCGGATCCATCCTCTTCTTCCGATGTCTCCCGACGAATGACGGTTCCTTTAAGGGACGTCATCCAAGATGGCGTCCCTCGAATTCCGATTGGCTGATAGGATTCTATCAGCCAATCGGAATTAAGGTAGGAATTTTCTGATTGGCTGATGGAATCAGCCAATCAGAATCTAGTTCAATCCGATTGGCCGATCCAATCAGCCAATCAGATTGAGCTCACATTCTATTGGCTGATCGGAACAGCCAATAGAATGCGAGCTCAATCTGATTGGCTGATTGGATCAGCCAATCGGATTGAACTTGATTCTGATTGGCTGATTCCATCAGCCAATCAGAAAATTCCTACCTTAATTCCGATTGGCTGATAGAATCCTATCAGCCAATCGGAATTCGAGGGACGCCATCTTGGATGACGTCCCTTAAAGGAACCGTCATTCGTCGGGAGACATCGGAAGAAGAGGATGGATCCGCGTCGCCTGCTTCAAGATGGACCCGCTCCGCACCGGATGGAAGAAGATAGAAGATGCCGCTTGGAGACGATGTTTGCCGGTCCGGATGTCCTCTTCTTGCCGGATAGGAGGAAGACTTTGGACCCTCTTCTGGACTTCTTCAGTGGATGTCTAGCCCCCGCTTGGGTTGGATGAAGATATCGGAGCCAGGACGGATCAGTGAACCTGGTATGGTGAAGACAAGGTAGGAAGATCTTCAGGGGCTTAGTGTTAGGTTTATTTAAGGGTGGTTTGGGTTAGATTAGGGGTATGTGGGTGGTGGGTTGTAATGTTGGGGGGGGGGGTATTGTATGTTTTCTTTTACAGGCAAAAGAGCTGAACTTCTTGGGGCATGCCCCACAAAGGGCCCTGTTCAGGGCTGGTAAGGTAAAAGAGCTTGTAACTTTTTAAATTTAGAATAGGGTAGGGAATTATTTATTTTGGGGGGCTTTGTTATTTTATTAGGGGGCTTAGAGTAGGTGTAATTATTTTAAAATTGTTGTAATATTTTTCTTATGTTTGTAAATATTTTTTTATTTTCTGTAACTTAGTTCTTTTTTATTTTTTGTACTTTAGCTAGTTTATTTAATTGTATTTATTTGTAGCAATTGTGTTTAATTTATTTATTGATAGTGTAGTGTTAGGTTAATTGTAGGTAATTGTAGGTAGTTTATTTAATTATTTTATTGATAGGGTAGTGTTAGGTTTAATTATATCTTAGGTTAGGATTTATTTTACAGGTAATTTTGTATTTATTTTAACTAGGTAACTATTAAATAGGTATTAACTATTTAATAGCTATTGTACCTGGTTAAAATAAATACCAAGTTGCCTGTAAAATAAATATTAATCCTAAAATAGCTAAAATATAATTATAATTTATATTGTAGCTATATTAGGGTTTATTTTACAGGTAAGTATTTAGCTTTAAATAGGATTAATTTATTTAATAAGAGTTAATTTATTTCGTTATATGTAAATTATATTTAAGTTAGGGGGGTGTTAGTGTTAGGGTTAGACTTAGCTTTAGGGGTTAATACATTTATTAGAATAGCGGTGAGCTCCGATCGGAAGATTAGGGGTTAATAATTGAAGGTAGGTGTTGGCGATGTTAGGGAGGGCAGATTAGGGGTTAATACTATTTATGATAGGGTTAGTGAGACGGATTAGGGGTTAATAACTTTATTATAGTAGCGCTCAGGTCCGCTCGGCAGATTAGGGGTTAATAAGTGTAGGCAGGTGTCGGCGACGTTGTGGGGGGCAGATTAGGGGTTAATAAATATAACATAGGGGTCGGCGATGTTAGGGCAGCAGATTAGGGGTACATAGGGATAATGTAGGTTGCGGCGGTTTACGGAGCGGAAGATTAGGGGTTAAAACTGTAATGCAGGGGTCAGCGATAGCGGGGGCGGCAGATTAGGGGTTAATAAGTGTAATGTTAGGGGTGTTTAGACTCGGGGTACATGTTAGGGTGTTAGGTGCAGACGTAGGAAGTGTTTCCCCATAGGAAACAATGGGGCTGCGTTAGGAGCTGAACGCTGCTTTTTTGCAGGTGTTAGGTTTTTTTTCAGCTCAAACAGTCCCATTGTTTCCTATGGGGGAATCGTGCACGAGCACGTTTTTGAGGCCGGCCGCGTCCGTAAGCAACTCTGGTATCGAGAGTTGCATTTGCGGTAAAAATGCCCTACGCTCCTTTTTTGGAGCCTAACGCAGCATTTGTTTTAACTCTCGATACCAGAGTTAAATTTATGGTGCGGCCAGAAAAAAGCCCGCGGAGTGTTAACAGCCCTTTTACCGCCGAACTCTAAATCTAGGCCATAATGAGCCAGCGTTTTGGTTCCTGCGTGAAAAAGTGTCCAGAGTACAATAGGCGCATTGCGCATGCATGGAAAACAGGTTACGATTAACTTAGAACAATTAGAGTGAACACAGGATTTTCATGATGTCACAGATGACATAAAAGGGGCAATGCTACACAGACATTTTAAAAAGACAGCAGGGGGAAAAGTAAGTGATTTAACTTGAAAACGGATTATCTTTAAAAACTGGCATATATTTTGAAAAAACGATCTAGGGCAACTTTATTGGTACATGTTAAAACTACTTTTGTGTTGACTGTCCCCTTAAACCTTCTCCCAGCTGATGAGTGGCAAAAACCACGAAACAGTCTGTCCTGGGATGGTTATGGATCACTGCACTAACCCTAGCTAAGCTTATAAGCTGTCTGAAAAACGATGCTTTGCCGTACAGGGAATCTGCTTAAATAGACTTAAAGTAAAAAGGTGTGTCATTGTAAACCTAATTTGCATATCTTACCCAGAATCCGTTGCTGCATAGGAAACAATGTAATTCAGAGGTTTTCTGTGGGAAAAACAAGCCTTCTGGCCTGTCTAGATTTGTTAATGAACTACACAATAAGTTATTTTCTCTATATTTTGTGCGTAGTGAAGGATTTTAAACTTTTTAGCCCAGTAATGCTTTTCACAGAGTAGAACTTTCCTGTAGTATATCAGTCTGATCTCGCCTATTACAGTCAGTCCAGCGCGAAATACCAGGCAATTCCTCTTTTAAGAAGGAACACAGCAACCCCAGACAAACACTTTGGCCTTCATTGGGCCTCATCAGTTAGGTATAGCCATATTCCTCTAAGCACACTGAGCTAGGAGTCCATGTCTGGTTGCCCCTTTTTTCCATAGGGAGGCTAAATACATACAGAGAGAAGTGTACTCAAAGGAACGAACAACTGGCTCAATGCCATTGTTAGCCTGTTCTATGGCGATTTATCACCTTGGTGCAGCTTTTTAGCCCAGTAATGATTTTTACAGAGTAAAACTTTCCTGTAGTATATCTGTTTGATCCCGCCTATTACACAGTGTGCTTAGAGGAATACTGCTACACCTCACTGACGAGGCCCAATGAAGGCCGAAACTATCGTCTGGGGTTGCTGTGTTCCTTGTTCAGAGAGGAATTGCCTGGTATTTCAGTGCTGGACTTACAGTGATAGGCGGGATCAGACTGATATACTACAGGAAAGTTCTACTCTGTGAAAAGCATTACTGGGCTAAAAGAAGTTGCACCCAGTTGGTAAATCGCCATTGAACAGGCAAACAATGTTATTGAGCTGGTTTTTCGTTCCTGTGAGTGCATTTCTATGTTTATATATATATATATATATATATATATATAATTTATATAGGTATAGATATATAGTGTACATAAAAAAAATCATATATATATAGAAATATGTATTTATGAATACATAGAACATATTCTTCTATGCAAAGAACATCAGAATGTGAAATATTCATCTTTTCATGTCGGGTTAGCACACTTGAGAATATGCGATCAGGTTAGCGCATAGAAGTTAGGGTTTGCGCATATGAGAATATGCAATCGTGTTAGCACTTATAAGAATATTAAATTGGGTAGCACGTGAGTAGGTTGTTAGTTTTTTATTTAATTTCCATTTACTTCTATGGGGGAATACGTTTTTGTATGTGTGATATTCTAATTGCTCTAGAAGTAATGGGCCAGATTACAAGTGGAGCGCTTTTATGTACAAGAAAGTGCAACAGGGGTTGCAAAACTCCAGATCAATATTATTAAAAAGGCAAGGGGGGGTAGTTATCAAGCCGTCAACCTCAAATACGCTGCGTATTCCGCAGCGTATTTGTGGCGAGGCTGATACGCCTTAGTTATCAAAGGCTCGAGACCGGCAAAAGTAGAATTTTGTGACGTCAGCTTCGATCCGCCGGACTCAGTCCGACACAGATCGATTCTTACATCACTCCAGATGTTCCGCACACAAGTGCGGCACATTCTCACTACTTTTGCTAGCTATCAAAAAACTAGCAGGTACGCTCGGCACTTTTACGGCCCAGCGTACCTGGTTTTCAAAGCGCCAGCCTGGAGGCGGCGGATCCCATAGGAATCAATGGGAGTCTGACCATAGCGAAAGTACAAGTTCGCTGCTGACAGACATCCCATTGATTTCTATGGGAGCTGTCTACACCTAACACCCTAACATGTACCCCGAGTCTAAACACCACTAATCTGACCCCCCCTACACCGCCGCAACTAAATAAAGTTATTACCCCCTAAACCGCCGCTCCCGGAGCCCACCGCAAGCTACTCTATACATATTAACCCCTAAACCGCCGCTCCCGGAGCCCACCGCAACTATAATAAATGTATTAACCCCTAACCCGCCGCTCCCTGAACCCGCCGCAACCTATATTAAATGTATTAACCCCTATCCTGCCCCCCCTACACCGTCGCCACCTATAATACATTTATTAACCCCTAATCTGCCCCCCCTACACCGTCGCCACCTATAATAAATTTATTAACCCCTATCCTGCCCCCCACTACGCCGCCGCCACTGTAATAAAATGATTAACCCCTAAACCTAACCCTAACCCTAACGCCCCCTAACTTAAATATTAATTAAATAAATCTAAATAAATTAACTCTTATTAACTAAATGAATCCTATTTAAAACTAAATACTTACCTTTAAAATAAACCCTAATATAGCTACAATATAAATAATAATTATATTCTAGCTATTTTAGGATTTATTTTTATTTTACAGGTACCTTTCAATTTATTTTAACCATGTACAATAGCTATTAAATAGTTATTAACTATTTAATAGCTTACCTAGCTAAAATAAAGAGAAATGTACCTGTGAAATAAATCCTAACCTAAGTTACAATTACACCTAACACTACACTATACTTTAATAAATTATTCCTATTTAAAAATAAATACTTACCTGTAAAATAAACCCTAAGATAGCTACAATGTAATTAATAATTATATTCTAGCTATCTTAGGATTTATATTTATTTTACAGGTAACTTTGTATTTATTTTAGCTAGTTAGAATAGTTATTAAATAGTTATTAACTATTTAATAACTACCTAGCTAAAAGAAATACAAAATTACCTGTAAAATAAATCCTAACTTAAGTTACAATTAAACCTAATACTACACTATCATTAAATTCACTAAATAAACTACCTACAAAGAACTACAATGAAATACAATTACATAAACTAACTAAAGTACAAAAAATAAAAAAAGCTAAGTTACAAAAAATAAAAAATTAAGTTACAAACATGTTAAAAATATTACAACAATTTTAAGCTACTTACACCTAATCTAAGCCCCCTAATAAAATAACAAACCCCCCCAAAATAAAAAAAATCCCTACCCTATTCTAAATTACATAAATTTCAAAGCTCTTTTACCTTACCAGCCCTTAAAAGGGCCATTTGTGGGGGCATGCCCCAAAAAGTTCAGCTCTTTTGCCTGTAAAATAAAAATACAACCCCCCCCCCAACATTAAAACCCACCACCCACATACCCCTAATCTAACCCAAACCCCCCTTACAAAAACCTAACACTAATCCCCTGAAGATCATCCTACCTTGAGTCGTCTTCACTCAGCCGAGCCACCGATGGAACTGAAGAGGACATCCGGAGCGGAAGAAGTTAATCCTCCAAGCGGCGCTGAAGAAATCTTCCATCCGATGAAGTCATCATCCAGGCGGCGCTGAAGAAGTCTTCGATCCGGCCGATGTCATCTTCAAAGAGGCGCTGAAGAGGTCTTCTATCCGGGCGAAGTCATCTTCCAAGCCGGGTCTTCAATCTTCCTTCCGCCGACGCGGAACCACCTTCTTCACCGACGGACTACGACGAATGACGGCTCCTTTAAGGGACGTCATCCAAGATGGCGTCCCCTCAATTCCGATTGGCTGATAGGATTCTATCAGCCAATCGGAATTAAGGTAGGAAAATCTGATTGGCTGATGGAATCAGCCAATCAGATTGAGCTCGCATTCTATTGGCTGTTCCGATCAGCCAATAGAATGCGAGCTCAATCTGATTGGCTGATTGGATCAGCCAATCGGATTGAACTTGAATCTGATTGGCTGATTCCATCAGCCAATCAGATTTTCCTACCTTAATTCCGATTGGCTGATAGAATCCTATCAGCCAATCGGAATTGAGGGGACGCCATCTTGGATGACGTCCCTTAAAGGAGCCGTCATTCGTCGTAGTCCGTCGGTGAAGAAGGTGGTTCCACGTCGGCGGAAGGAAGATTGAAGACCCGGCTTGGAAGATGACTTCGCCCGGATAGAAGACCTCTTCAGCGCCTCTTTGAAGATGACATCTGCCGGATCGAAGACTTCTTCAGCGCCGCCTGGATGATGACTTCATCGGATGGAAGATTTCTTCAGCGCCGCTTGGAGGATTAACTTCTTCCGTTCCGGATGCCCTCTTCAGTTCCATCGGTGGCTCGGCTGAGTGAAGACGACTCAAGGTAGGATGATCTTCAGGGGATTAGTGTTAGGTTTTTGTAAGGGGGGTTTGGGTTAGATTAGGGGTATGTGGGTGGTGGGTTTTAATGTTGGGGGGGGGGTTGTATTTTTATTTTACAGGCAAAAGAGCTGAACTTTTTGGGGCATGCCCCCACAAATGGCCCTTTTAAGGGCTGGTAAGGTAAAAGAGCTTTGAAATTTATGTAATTTAGAATAGGGTAGGGATTTTTTTTATTTTGGGGGGGTTTGTTATTTTATTAGGGGGCTTAGATTAGGTGTAAGTAGCTTAAAATTGTTGTAATATTTTTAACATGTTTGTAACTTAATTTTTTATTTTTTGTAACTTAGCTTTTTTTATTTTTTGTACTTTAGTTAGTTTATGTAATTGTATTTCATTGTAGTTCTTTGTAGGTAGTTTATTTAGTTAATTTAATGATAGTGTAGTATTAGGTTTAATTGTAACTTAAGTTAGGATTTATTTTACAGGTAATTTTGTATTTCTTTTAGCTAGGTAGTTATTAAATAGTTAATAACTATTTAATAACTATTCTAACTAGCTAAAATAAATACAAAGTTACCTGTAAAATAAATATAAATCCTAAGATAGCTAGAATATAATTATTAATTACATTGTAGCTATCTTAGGGTTTATTTTACAGGTAAGTATTTATTTTTAAATAGGAATAATTTATTAAAGTATAGTGTAGTGTTAGGTGTAATTGTAACTTAGGTTAGGATTTATTTCACAGGTACATTTCTCTTTATTTTAGCTAGATAAGCTATTAAATAGTTAATAACTATTTAATAGCTATTGTACATGGTTAAAATAAATTGAAAGGTACCTGTAAAATAAAAATAAATCCTAAGATAGCTAGAATATAATTATTATTTATATTGTAGCTATATTAGGGTTTATTTTAAAGGTAAGTATTTAGTTTTAAATAGGATTCATTTAGTTAATAAGAGTTAATTTATTTAGATTTATTTAATTAATATTTAAGTTAGGGGGGCGTTATGGTTAGGGTTAGACTTAGGTTTAGGGGTTAATCATTTTATTACAGTGGCGGCGGCGTAGTGGGGGGCAGGATAGGGGTTAATAAATTTATTATAGGTTGCGGCGGGTTCATGGAGCGGCGGTTTAGGGGTTAAACTATTTATTTAGTTGCGGAGAGGTGCGGGATCAGCAGGATAGGGGTTAATAATTTTATAATAGAGGGCGACGGTATAGGGGGGCAGGATAGGGGTTACTAGGTATAATGTAGGTGGCAGCGGTGTCCGGGAGCGGCGGTTTAGGGGTTAATACATTTATAAGACTTGCGGCGGGGTCTAGGAGCGGCGGTTTAGGGGTTAATACATTTATAAGACTTGCGGCGGGGTCTAGGAGCGGCGGTTTAGGGGTTAATACATTTATAAGACTTGCGGCGGGGTCTAGGAGCGGCGGTTTAGGGGTTAGTAAATTTATTTAGTTGCGGGGGCCTCCGGGGGCGCCGGTATAGGGGGTAGAACAGTGTAGTTTAGTGTGAGTGCTTAGTGACAGGCTAGCAATAAAGCTGGGAAAAAGCCGAAGGGCAGCGAGATCGGATGAGTGATAACTGTCACAGTCCGCTGCTCATCGCCCCGCGGCTTTTTGACAGCTTTATTTGATAACTTAGGCGAACGTATTCAAGGTCCGCGGCGGCGAAGGTAGGCGAGCTTAGGCGGACGTATTGGGCCGGCGAAGCCAGAAAAGTAGACGGCTTGATAAGTAGCCCCCAAGGTGTCATAAGAAAAAAATATTTTTAATTACCAACATTTGTACAAAATAACTGTACATACACACAATTAAAATTTGCTTTAACCAACAGAGTTCATGATATTGTTTAGATTATCACCACAATGAGTCAGAGAAATAATACTCACAATGGTTGCTGTCAACTTGTTTTAACGTATTGCCTCTGTTTGTTTATACTGAGGGAAAAAATAGACAACCTGTCATAAGGTATGCTACAATTATGCAACAGTATTACCACTAAAGAAAGCAACTATAAGATGTACTAATAATTGTGGTCTGAGGTATTAACAACTATTAGTAGTTTTTCACCTAGTTACATACAGTGAAGCTTCTAAAGTATGTCCTGGACAGTATAGTTGTTAACACTGAACTCGCAAAAAAAGCTCCTTCTATAGCGGGGGGCTTATATTAAGATTACTCTTGACTGATAATTGTCTAAATCAAAGAATTGCTCTGTTATTAGCCATTTTCCCTCCCCGGTGTCATGTAACTTGTTAGTGTTACAAGGTCTCAGGTGTGAATGCGGAGCAGGTGTGTTAAATTCGGTGTTATCATTATCACACTCTCTCATACTAGTCACTGGAAGTTCAACATGGCACCTCATGGCAAAGAACGATCTGAGGATCTAAAAAAAAGAATTGTTTCTCTACATAAAGATGGCCTAGGCTATAAGAAGATTGTCAAGACCCTGAAACTGAGCTGCAGCACGTTGGGCAAGACCATACAGCAGTTTCACAGGACAGGTTCCACTCAGAACAGGCCTCGTCATGGTCGACCAAAGAAGTTGAGTACACGTGCTCAGCGTCATATCCAGAGGTTGTGTTTGAGAAATAGACATATTAGTGCTGTCAGCATTGCTGCAGAGGTTGAAGGAGTGGGGGGGTCAGCCTATCAGTGCTCAGACCACACACTGCATCAAATTGGTCTGCATGGCTGTCATCCCAGAAGGAAGCCTCTTCTAAAGATGATGCACTAGAAAGCCCACAAACAGTTTGCTGAAGACAAGCAGGCTAAGGACATGGATTACCTGTGGTCCGATGAGACCAAGATAAACTTATTTGGTTCAGATGGTGTCAAGTGTGTGTGGCGGCAACCAGGTGAGGAGTACAAAGGCAAGTGTATCTTGCCTACAGTCAAGCATGGTGGTGGGAATGTCATGGTGTGGGCCTGCATGAGTGCTGCCAGCACTGGGGAGCAACAGTTTATTGATGGAAACATGAATGACAACATGTACTGTGACATACTGAAGCAGAGCATGATCCCCCTCCTTTTGGAGACTGGGCTGCAGGGCAGTATTCCAACATGATAACGACCCCAAACACACCTCCAAGACGACCACTGCCTTGCTAAAGAAGCTGAGGGTAAAGGTGATGGACTGGTCAACCACATCTCCAGACCTAAACCATATTGAGCATCTGTGGGGCATCTTCAAACGGAAGGTGGGGAGTGTAAGGTCTCTAACATCCACCAGCTCCATGATGTCATCATGGAGGAGTGGAAGAGGACTCCAGTGGCAACCTGTGAAGCTCTGGTGAACTCCATGCCATAAAGCGTTAAGGCAGTGCTGGAAAATAATGGTGGCCACACAAAATATTGACACTTTGGGCCTAATTTGGACTATTCCACTTAGGGGTGTACTCACTTTTGTTGCCAAAAGTTTAGACATTAATGGCTGTGTTTTGAGTTATTTTGAGGGGACAACAAATTTACACTGTTATACAGGCTGTACACTTTACATTGTAGCAAAGTGTCATTTCTTTAGTGTTGTCATATGAAAAGATATAATAAAATATTTACAAAAATGTGAGGGGTGTACTCACTTTTGTGAGATACTGTACGTACTGCATCAGCATACAATCTATATTTCTGATGATACATTATTACACAAAATGTATCAATTTGTTATTTATGTCTAGTGAACAAAGATTGTTCTTTTTATCTTAATTTGTAAATTAGATATACACAGGATGATGAAAATGGCCTTATATCTTAATAAGTGGAGATTACTCCAAGATGTTTATAGATAGCCATATATCTTAGAAAGTGGAGATTGCTTCAAGATATTTATATCTTACTGACATACGATAGTGGCAGCTAACTTCCGAATGTAGTGGACCAACCGAATAATAAATTTACACAAAGGATCATTTGTAAAGAATATTATGGAGTTTTACAATTGAATCAGAAGTTTTTGTTATATTGTGCAATTGAAAAATAAGAAAACGTGCAAAGTAAAAATGTAAAAGAAAGTATTGTTTTACTTGTTCTCGTGCACAGTGGTAGGTTGGTTGGATTAGTGCAAGGGATTAAATAATCAAATATATAAAAGGGTGACAACAAACTTGAAAATAATAAATAAACGAGAAAAAAGTGAAATTAGTGTGCATGTTTGTGTGAAAGTTGTGATGGTAATATGTGTAAATCATATTTGCACTGATGAGGAATAAACTACGAAGTAGTGTTACAAAGTAATTATAAACACATAGTTGACTTTGAATTTAACAAAAAGCTCTATTATAATTTGCATGATTATGTTAAGTTATTTATAAATATACAGGTAGCCCTCAGTTTACGCCGGGGTTAGGTTCCAGAAGGAATGGTTGTAAATCGAAACCGTTGTAAATTGAAACCCAGTTTATAATGTAAGTCAATGGGAAGTGAGGAAGATAGGTTCCAGGCCCCTCTCAAAATTGTCATAAGTAACACCTAATACATTATTTTTAAAGCTTTTAAATGAAGACTTTAAATGCTAAACAGCATTATAAACCTAATTAAATAATCACACAACACAGTATATATAATTAAACTAAGTTAAATAAACAAAAACATTTGCTAAACAGCATTATAAACTTAATAAAATAATCACACAACACAGACTTAACTTGCATTTTTCTGCAAACAGTTCTTTCTATGCATTCCAATCTGGACTGATTTATAGACAGGAAGATCTTGTTCCTTTGAAATCTGCTCGATAGCTCAGGTCTGGTTAAACTGATTAATTTCAGCTTACTTGGCTTTGCTGCAACACAAGCGGACAGCTCCCCCTACTGACTATTTTAAGAAATGCACTGCTTCTCAATGCTTTTCAATAGCAGTCACATGACTAGAAAAAAAGGTTGTTATTCTGTAACGGTGTAAATTGAACCGTTGTAAAACGAGGGCCACCTGTACATTGTAACTGTTAAATTCATTCAGACCTTGAGGTTGTAGTGTATTCAGTAGATATATCCATCTGCATTCGGCTCTGAGAAGTGAATTATCCAGATTACCTCCTCTTATTCTGAGGGATATTTTTTGAATGTTGGTAATTAGAAATATTTTTTTTCTTTTGACACCTTACCTATTCAATAATATTGATCTGGAGTTTGGCAATCTGTTCTTTATGCAACCCCTGTTGTACTTTCTTGTACATAAAATTGTATATCACTGCCTGAATCTCCAGAAAATTCTAGTGTCTGCAAATATATGCATTAATACTTAACCATTAGAGTTTTTGTGATCAGATTTAAGGTGACATTATGCCTCACCTCTTCTTATTAAATTATACAAGTGGAGCGCAATTTAGTACTTATGCTAGAGTGCTTATTGCGCTAGAATTAAACTGATTGCGTTTGTTGGGTTAGCTCGCGATCTATAATTTTTTACTTTAAACTCATATTACGAGCAGCAACCCGACCCACATAAAAAGTTTACTTCTAGCACAATTAGCACTCTAGCATAAGTGCAAAATAGTGCTCCAGTTGTAGTCTGGCCCATTATGAGTTGAAAGTAAACTGTTTTTGCTTGTATGCTAAATCAATGAGTGCACAAATTCAAACTGAGAATATTGCGTGCACATTCAAGTATTCCCCCATATAAAAAGAAATAGTCTTTTTTTTTTATCAAAACTATGGGGCTGATTTATTAAAGTGCGAACGGACATGATACGATGTAGCGTATCATGTCCGCCGCACATCGATAAATGCAAACAGCATACGCTGTCAGCATTTATCATTGCACAAGCAGTTCTTGTGATCTGCTTGTGCAATGTCGCCCCTTGTAAATTTGCGGCCAATCAGCCGCTAGCAGGGGTTTTTAGTCAGCCCGATCGTATAGGATTGGGCGAACTGATGTCCGCAGACTCAGAGCAGGTGGACAAATTATGGAGCAGCGTTCTTTAGACAGCTGCTTTATAACTGCTGTTTCTGGTGATCCTTAAGACCCCTATATATGTATTTTTTTTGTTTACAACCCAATGTATTGATCTAGACCCGTTTTTATATATTTAATGCAACTGTTTTGTTGCCAAATGGGATAATATTAAAAAAAATTGTCTGCTTTTTCACAAACTTTGGGATTTTTACTGAAATCTTTTACCCACTACTACTGCAGTCATAAATAAATGGTTGTAAAATTTTCTCTGGGGTCCCCATTGTTAAGAAACAACAGACATGCATTACTTTGCCATTGTTTGTGGCTATCAAAAGGCTGCTATTTGAATCTGCGCACCACACTTTTTAAATTCCCGGCACTGAAGGTGTAAATCAGGGAGCTTGTAAGGTTAATTTTATATGTAGTGTAGAGATTACCCTACCACCTGACACCTCCCACCCCCTGATCCCTATCTGATCCTTCCCAAACAGCTCTCTTCCCTCCCTCACCCCCCCCTCCACTGATCACCACCGTCTTAAAGAATAGGGATCCACCCTCACCACCAACAAATTGTCAATGAGGTCCCCCTCCCTCACCCATTTCTGTAATGTAGCAGCCCATTCCTCCCCCTCTCTAACCAAAAAAAAATTTCTGTAGGTAGGGAATTCATCCCCTACCTCCCCTTCTTTCCCCCTCCTGTGATGCTGCAACCACCCACCTGCCTCCTTCTCTCTCACACTCCCCAAGGCAGCATCGCAAGCCAATGCAAACATTGACACAGAGTGACAGACGGGACCAAAGCATGAGGCAGAAAGTTGGACATAGCTATTAAGTCAACAGGTTTAAAAAATGTTATTGCTAAAAAAAATGCTAACCATTATCTGAACCTTTAGTGAGTTGTAATCTTTTTGTTGTTAGTGTGTATAGATAGACAGATAGGTATGCCTGTGTGTGTATATATACATTGTAAGCAACATTTATATAAATTGGTTGATCTTTGTCTTTAAACTATATATTATATCAAAAGTAGTCTATCAGGAGGATTCTTTTAATTTTTAATACAGAATGGGCTAGATTACAAGTGATGCAGTATTTTTTTCATAATCGCTAGAGTTAAGCTTTTTGAGCTAGTCGAGTTAAATTCATATTCAAAGTTAAAAGACAACTTATTTTGCACAAGCGGTAACCCAAATAGCGGTAACCTGAATCCTCACTTAAATTATCGTGTGCGCGTGACTGTATACTCCCATAGAAATCAATGGGAAAAAAAACACGATCGTATTTTCACATTCCCAAAGTAGTCAATGGAGAAAAAAACATTTTTTTAAAAAAACTAACACCCATAGCACAAACAACATAGCATATTCACATTAGCAAATGTAAAATATTTACAGTACATACATAGTTAAAATCTTTATTAAATATGACTATTGCATGAAAATGTTAATCATGTTTTCATCTGCCTAATGGCAAAGGGCTCTAATGCACTTATATACTGTATATACAGTATCTCAATATATGTGTGTACATATATAATTATGTGTTTAATTTATATGAGTATATATTTCTGTCAATACATACACATATAAATATATTAATTTATATGTATATATATATATATATATATATATATATATATATATATATATATATAAGCAATTTAAAATATGGGGAGTTAAGAAGTGAGTTTAAAATCCTCCACTAAATCCAAAATGTAGAGAAAATAACTCATTGTGTAAACCATTTACAAATCTAGACAAGTCAGAAGACTTGCTTTTACCACAGAAACTCTCTGATTACACTGTTTCCAATGCACCAAAGGATTCTGGGTGAAATATGCAAATGAGGTTCACAATGACTCACTTTTTCATTTCTAGCCTGCTTTTTAAGGCAGACTTCCCTTTACGTATTGGATCGCCGCATTACACAGCTTCTAAGCTTAGCTAAGGATAGTACAGTGATTCAGACCAATCCCGGGACAGATGTTTAATGGTTATTGCCACTCATCAGCTGGGAGAAGGTTGAATCACTGCTTGCCAAAGTTATTTTCTGGGGGAAATACAACAGCAATTTAAAATATGGGGAGTTGAAAAGTGAGTTTAAAATCCTCCACTAAATCCAAAATGTAGAGAAAATAACTCATTGTGTAAACCATTTACAAATCTAGACAAGTCAGAAGACTTGCTTTTACCACAGAAACTCTCTGATTACACTGTTTCCAATGCACCAAAGGATTCTGGGTGAGATATGCAAATGAGGTTCACAATGACTCACTTTTTCATTTCTAGCCTGCTTTTTAAGGCAGACTTCCCTTTACGCATAGCATTGCCGCATTACACAGCTTCTAAGCTTAGCTAGGGATAGTACAGTGATTCAGACCAATCCCGGGACAGCTGTTTCATGGTTATTGCCACTCATCAGCTGGGAGTAGGTTGAATCACTGCTTGCTAAAGTTGTTTTCTGGGGGAAATACAACAGCAATTTAAAATATGGGGGGGCGAAAAGTGAGTTTAAAATCCTCCACTAAATCCAAAATGTAGAGAAAATAACTCATTGTGTAAACCATTTACAAATCTAGACAAGTCAGAAGACTTGCTTTTTCCACAGAAATTCTCTGATTACACTGTTTCCAATGCAGCAAAGGATTCTGGGTGATATATGCAAATGAGGTTCACAATGACTCACTTTTTTACTTCTAGCCTGCTTTTTAAGGCAGACTTCAGTTTACGCCATAGCATCACCGCATTACACAGCTTCTAAGCTTAGCTAGGGGTAGTAAAGTGATTTAGACCAATCCCAGGACAGCTGTTTCGTGGTTATTGCCACTCATCAGCTGGGAGTAGGTTGAATCACTGCTTGGTAAAGTTGTTTTCTGGGGGAAATACAACAGCAATTTAAAATATGGGGAGGCGAAAAGTGAGTTTAAAATAACATAGTTACATAGTAGATGAGGTTTAATAAAGACCGAAGTCCATAGAGTTCAACCTATACAAATCTAAAATATATACAAAAATCTCCAGTTAAGCTTAAATAATCCCACTAAAAGGTGACCCATTTAAAACTAGCAATCATATGCATGAATTTTGTTTATAGACAGAAATGTATCCAAATATTTTTAAATGTATCTAGGGTATTGGCATTCACTACCTCCTTTGGTAATGAGTTCCACAATTTTATTGCTCTTACAGTGAAAAAAAAATTCTGTTGCAGGAGATTAAATCTCCTTTCCTCCAACCTTAAATTGTGACCTCTGGTCACAAAAAAAATTCTTGGAATAAACAGAGCTTCTGCCATTTCTGTAAATGGGCCTTGAATATATTTATTTAAAGTAATCATGTCACCTCTTAAGCGCCTTTTTTCTGAAGAAAACAGACCCAGTTTGGCTAGCCTCTCCTCATAGGTTAAATTTTCCAATCCCCTTATTAACTTTGTGGCCCTTCTCTGGACTTTTTCTAGTTCTGCAATATCTTTTTTTGTGATTGGTCCCCCGAACTGCACTCCATACTCAAGGTGAGGTCTTACCAGGGCTTTATATAGTGACAGAATTATGCTTTCCTCCCTTGAGTCAATGCCTCTTTTAATACATGCTAGTATCTTATTAGCCTTTGAAGCTGGAGCCCTGCATTGTGCACCCATCTTTAGCTTGTTATCTATTACTATCCCCAAATCCCTTTCCTCCTGTGTTTGGCTAAGTCTTGTCCCATTTAAATAATATGTTGCCTGCTTATTTTTACTTCCAAAATGTAGAACCTTGCATTTTCCCATATTAAATATAATTTTCCATTTACCTGCCCATACTTCTAATTTTTGCAGGTCCCTTTGCAACGAAAGTTCATCCTGCTCTGACCTAATAACCTTACTTAACTTAGTATCATCTGCAAAAATAGAGATGTCGCTATTTAATCCTAGCTCCAAGTCATTTATAAAAAATATTAAAAAGAATAGGACCTAGCACTGATCCTTGGGTACTCCACTGATTACCTTTGTCCAATCCTCTACTAAATCCAAAATGTAGAGAAAATAACTCATTGTGTAACCCATTTACAAATCTAGACAAGTCAGAAGACTTGCTTTTACCACAGAAAATCTCTGATTACACTGTTTCCAATGCAGCAAAGGATTCTGGGTGAGATATGCAAATGAGGTTCACAATGACTCACTTTTTTACTTCTAGCCTGCTTTTTAAGGCAGACTTCCCTTTACGCCATAGCATCGCCGCATTACACAGCTTCTAAGCTTAGCTTGTCTAGATTTGTAAATGGTTTACACAATGAGTTATTTTCTCTACATTTTGGATTTACTGGAGGATTTTAAACTCACTTTTCACCTCCCCATATTTTAAATTGCTGTTGTATTTCCCTCAGAAAACAACTTTACCAAGCAGTGATTCAACCTACTCCCAGCTGATGAGTGGCAATAACCACGAAACAGCTGTCCTGGGATTGGTCTGAATCACTGTACTACCCCTAGCTAAGCTTAGAAGCTGTGTAATGCGGCGATGCTATGGCATAAAGGGAAGTCTGCCTTAAAAAGCAGGCTAGAAGTGTAAAAGTGAGTCATTGTGAACCTCATTTGCATATCTCACCCAGAATCTGTGGTAAAAGCAAGTCTTCTGACTTGTCTAGATTTGTAAATGGTTTACACAATGAGTTATTTTCTCTACATTATACATATATATATATATATATATATATATATATATATATATACACACACAAACAAAAAGGTATTAGCGCACATCCATTTTCTAAAGCACAACATATGGGATCTTAGTCACACAATATGTCATATTCTGCTTAGCCAGTCACCAATTTACAAGGTGCCCCAATATAGACTGGTCCTAACACTACAGTCCTTTGCCTCAGAGGGCTGAATCATTCCTGTTTTTACTCTTCATAATAGAATGAGACTCCCTGACTTATTAATCACAACTCTATTACACTGTCATGAGAACACCTGAGCTTGGGTGGGGTGCTTTAACCAATGGGAGCTGGTCAGTCTCCCTGATTATGTTTTAATACATTTACAAAATTTGGTTTAGCACACCTTACAAAAAGTTTATATACATATCTTTGGGAGTGCTGCCAATATGCCCTAGTCAATAAACAAACAAAAAGGTATTAGTGCACATCCATTTTCAAAAGCACAACATATTTTTTGAACTGCTGCAAAAAAATGCCTGCCAAACACATCAAGAGTCAACTATTCTTTTTTAAATAAAATTGGGATCTTAGTCACACAATATGGCCATATTCTACTTAGCCAGTCACCAACTTATATATATATATATATATATATATATATATATATATATACATCTTAAGCAATGTATCTGCATGTATCCCTATGTTAAAGTACTTTGGCGGCTTTTTTTTTCTAACACCCGAGATATCATATCTTTAAGCCTTACAACTTTTGCATACAGTATTTTTATAAAATATTTTTTATTAGACAGTGTTAATATGAGTGTAACTGTACTTTGGAATGTATTTTTGAAATGTTTTGTGCAACTTTTTAGTTTCAGAGAACAATTAACCACAGCTCTGAGATCGTGGTAAGGATTGAAGCGTAAATGGCAATTGCGCTAGTGCAAACTCGCTCCACTTGTAATATCAGCACAATGAAAAAGGTTTGCAAAAGCACAATATTGCTTGCGCAAAACTGTTTGAGCCCCACTTATTATCTAGCCCAATGTTTCTGGAACAAAAAAAAAATATTAAATACATTTATAAATTAGGAATATCAATTTTGAAAAAATAATTTGAACAAGGTACATGAGACCTTTTTTGCAGAAAATTACAAAAGAATGAATTAAAATACTTCTTGATTATTCATCAGTTTAGTATTATTTAAAAGGAAAATGGTAAGACTAAATTATTATGTTTTTATGCAACTCCCATTACTATTCTTCACCAGTATTGCTATTAAAGAGACATTGTAGTCAGCATTTAACTTTGCTTAATCTAAAAGAGGATATTTAACAATACACGTCTGTTTAATTTATTTATGTTCAAAATAAAATCTAATGCTCAATTTTAATGTGTAAATGGTGCTCATATGTATGATAGAATTTTTTGGAGTACAATGTCCTTTAAAGCTAGAAAAATATCTCATCTAATAAATACTTGAGGCTGGATTCCACAGGATCCACTACTGATAGCAGCCCCTATACAACAATATTATAGAGCTGTCACTATCAATAGTAAGTGGTAAGCTATCATTCAAGATGCTCAAACATTAAAGGGACATGCCACCCACATTTTTTCTTTTATGATTTAGAAAGAGAATGCAATTTTAAACATCTTTCTAATTTACTTATATTATCTAATTTGTTTTATTCTTTGATGAAAATCATATCTAGATATGCTCACTAGCTGCTGATTGGTTGCTGCACATAGAAGCATCATGTGATTGGCTCACCATGTGCATTGCTTTTTCTTCAAATAAGGATATTTAAAAAATGAAGCAAAATAAATTATGGAAGTAAATTGTAATGTTGTTTAAATTTATATTCTCTATCTGAATCATGAAAGAAAGATTTTGGGTTTAGTGGCCCTTTAAGAGAATCAAGCAGTGTGACAGTTCCACAGTAAAAGAGATGGCTACTAATTTGCATACATGCTACTAGGATTTAATAGTGACAGCATCCTATGAATTTTATGCGATGCAGCCAGGCCGCCCCTTTTTTGCACTGTGTCCTAAAAGCAGTAATTATTTACCTACTGTACACTTGATTTTTGTTTCATATAACTATATGCATATGAAGTATTAAAAAGAAATTATCCTCTGCATTGGATTAACTGTTTACCCCATTATATCTCTAAACTCCGCTGATCTGCCCCCACCACAAAAAAACCCAACCCATACTGAGAAATATCTTAATGGCAAAATACCCCATTACAGAAAACTCTATCAATACCTTCTTGTTTCCTCCAATAAAACATCACCCAAACTCATTGACTCAACCCTCCCATCCCAAATAACAGCCAATAAATAAAAGTCCAGCCCTGGTCTCCCCCAATTAACCTAAACAAAACAACACTTTAGCTATTACGCATATTGTCTGTCCTAAATGCTCACTGTAAGTACCCCTAAGCTTTTACCTATAAACTCCACTATCACAGTTAACCATACTGCAACTTCCACCCTCCCTACAAATCAACTTTTACTTTAACACTTGTGTGAGATCGCTTGTCTTAGTCATTGGAAAAAAGACATTAGAAAAATATTTCTGTCACATAGTTTGATTACTTTATATTCCAGTCAACAATCTTTAACTACTTAGTTGCTCGGTTTCAGCACACAAGTGTGTAATCATGCATCTATAAAGTCTGCTGCCTGAAACTGAAGCTGTTTCCAATCTGAAGACTGTAAACTACTAGTAAGGCATTTGAGAATCGTCTAAAAGGGACACTGAACCCAAATTTTTTCTTTCGTGATTCAGATAGAGCATGCAATTTTAAGTAACTTTCTAATTTACTCCTATTATCATTTTTTTTCGTTCTTTTGCTATCTTTATTTGAAAAAAGGCATCTAAGCTAATAAGCCAGCACATTTTTGGTTCAGACGCTGGACAGCACTTGTTTATTCGTGGGGGAATTTATCCACCAATCTGCAAGAACAACCCAGGTTGCATTCTTGCTTTTTGAAATAAAGATACCAAGAGAATGAAGAACATTTGATATTAGGAGTAAATTAGAAGGTTGCTTACAATTGTATGCTCTATCTGAATCACAAAATATTTTTTGGGGGATTCAGTGTCCATTAAAGGAATAATTGCACATAAAGTGCTACACCATTCATGAATGGTTCTAGATCATAATATTTGTGGGTGCTCATTATATGATTTAACATTTATATTTATTTTGCTATAATCATATTAAATTGCATTATTAAATTCAACTTCTTAGTCTGATTTGTTCACAGTTATTTAGGAGTGTGTTGGATATTACCTACAAGTTGCACATCAACAAATATTCAATGTACCCACTTCTTCTGGGATTCGAAATTGATATATTAGGGCACTGCTTAAACATTTCTCACAGGTCAAGCAATGACTAGGTCAGTAAACTATCTTGAAAATTAAATGAAACCTTGAAGAGGCCAATATTGCACAAACTTTTGATTTAAACTGAGAGATCCAAGGTGGAACAGTGATAAGACCAGTGGTGGCTGGTCCACTGGGGCAGTGAGGTCAGTGCCCCTCCAGTTGAACCCACATGTCTAATAATAAAAATAATACTATGAGCCTCTTAATTATTCTTAGTAATTTCTATTTAGGTAGTGCATTTTTAATTTAATAGTCGTGCTTTTATAAATGGAATCATGCATCCTTCAAATACCACCTTTAAAAGGCAAACCTTATTTCCCTTCTTTTTCTTCCTTCCTTCCTCCTTTATAAGTGATTCAAACCTGCCACATGCAGAAATGTTATTTGTAGACCCTCTTCTGTTCCTGTAATGTAAAGTTATCATTAAGGCATGGGCAGCTGTAGTCCACAGCCCTAGAAAATACAACAGGAAAGTACTTAAGGACTGAATACTCCGGGATACCAGTGAAATGACACACATTTACTCAAACTTTATTACCCCCCCTCCCTTTATTTCCCAAAATAAGGACATGACAACAGAGTTGGCAGGAAGACCCTCAGGTCGCATTCACGGCTAGTGTGCATGATCACACTAGCAGGTTACTTAGTAACCAATAGCATATGCAAATATACCGGCGTGCATGAGTCCCTATCCATAACTCCTACTTTGGGAGGTAGAGGCCCAATTTCGGTTCGGGATATGATGGAGTCCCCCGGATGACTCTGCCCAGATGTTAGTCAAGGGTGTTAGGATGATTTTTCCAGTATGCCTACCTGCAAGGAAAAGGCACCCTAGGCTCGGACCTAGTAACGTCACCTTTCCTCCAGCCTGACCAATCACTCCACCCCAAGGCTTCAAATTTAGGCCACTACCTATCGCCGCTAGAGCAAACTATAACTCCTGCCCTTAAGGGGCCCAGTTCTTGACAGCTGAAAGAGCCGAATAAGAGGCTGGTGGAGGCCCAAACATTACAAACACAGGCTTACCCAAGGCTAGCTCGACTAAACCTACCCCCGCCATGTTAACTAGAGACGAAAACACAGCCGCTACTCATGCCACCCACTATGCCACTTTTCTAGGGAAGGGAGGGTGGGCAACTCCAACTTCTTGAAGAAACACCAGAGGAAAGAAGCAGAACTCTCCAGAACTAGAAAAGAAGAGGCGGATCCATCCAATACTTCCAAAACACTGTGAATTTATTGTAGCAATTTTCTTTCACAAACAATTGTTGCAAAAAACTTCAGAGACACACACTTAAAACCATAGGAGCTGATGTGAGGTTCGGTTTCAGTCTTACATGTTTCGGCGGATCCTGACGGCCTTAATCATAGACCATCATCATCATGGTCTATGATTAAGGCGGTCAGGATCCGCCGAAACATGTAAGACTGAAACCGGACCTCACATCAGCTCCTATGGTTTTAAGTGTGTGTCTCTGAAGTTTTTTGCAACAATTGTTTGTGAAAGAAAATTGCTATAATAAATTCACAGTGTTTTGGAAGTATTGGATGGATCCGCCTCTTCTTTTCTACTTCATGTAACTTGCAAACAGGAAGGAGTTTGCTCTCAGGATCACATCCCAAATTGGAAGGCAGCATCAGGTGCAGTTGTGACCGGGCAAGCTGTGAAATTTGGGACGCAACAGGAACCCGACTGTGGAGGTTGCAAGCGGACATTCTACACCAGGTAAGACCTCTTCCTTCTGCTTTGAAAGGAGTCAGATCTGGGAGGACAGACCAAGTGAGGCTGCCGCATGAAGAGCGGGGTGAGTGAGAGTGTATTTAACCGCATTTAGCAACCTGTACCTGTAGTTCATATAAAGCTTGCTATATAAAAAAAGGGGAAAAACACACTGCACGTTATGTACTTGTGGCTAAGGGACTAAAGACATTGCACAGGGCAAACCTGGTTTTGCCATTTTTTCAGAAAACTCTCCAGAATGTCTGTTCTTAAACCTCAAGGTGAGTCACTCCCCTTAATCTGCAACATTGTATTATCTCCATCTTTCCTTCACCTTCCTATCCCTGCCAGGCTACAGCCCTTAATATGTTTCATTCCCACTAGGGGTCACTACACTATCATAAGGACTGAATAGCCTACTCCGGGATACCAGTGAAATGACACACACTTACTTAAACTTTATCCCCCCCCCTTTATTTCCCGAAATAAGGACATGACAATAGAGTTGGGAGGAAAACCCTCAGGTCGCATTTATTTAAACGGCTAGTGTGCATGATCACACTAGCAGGTTACTTAGTAACCAACAGCATATGCAAATATGCCAGTGTGCATGAGGCCCAATTTCAGTTTGGGGTATGACAGAGTCCCCCGGATGACTCCACCCCATCAGATGTTAGTCAAGGGGGTTAGGATGATTTTTCCGGTCTGCCTACCTGCGAGGAAAAGGCACCCTAGGCTCAGACCTAGTGACGTCGCCTTTCCTCCAGCCTGACCAATCACTCCACCTCAAGGCTTCAAATTTAGGCCACTACCTCTCGCCACCCTATCAACAAGAGACTCTTGCCACCACCACTCATGGAACTTAAAGTTGGGTGGCAGACACCTCTCTCAAATTAACCAAGAATAGGTCTAGACCCATAAATGCACACCATCGGGGCAGTACAAAGCCTTCTGGTCAGCCGACAAATTAGGATGCCGAACCACAAACCCCTGCGACCCGCAGACAGTCTTCCCCACCTCTCTATTTACTTTTTTCCTAATTCTATATCCAGCACCCGCCGAACCTAAATGCCTCCAATTCAGTCTGGCCACCACATTGGACCATCCTACATGAACCCCCGGGCACCAAATACGCAGCCACGCTATGTCTGCCTGAATGATCCTGATGAGATCCAACACAGGGGTCTCACCAACATCATTCCCTCCCAGGTGCAGCACCACTATCTGGGGTCTACCCCAGCGCCTATGCAGATCCTGCAGAAGCATTGGGAGCTCACACCAGCGCATCCCCCTCCGATCCAACCATCTAACAGACACCCTTGGACACTAACTTGTTGAAGAGCCGGAACATCCTGCGCTTATCCTTGCCCTCAAGCTCCAAAGACTGATCACTGTCTGACCCTGAGTCTGATGATGAATCTGAACCACCTCCCTCAAGTGTAAGTGTGGTTAGCTCACCGCTTCCAGAATTCCCAGCTGCTCTGCCCGACGGGGCCGGTCCACCAGTTGACATAGAGGGTACTACCTTAGACATCCCGGGTGCTTCCTTATTTGTGTGGGCCAGCAAAAGGGACCTGTCTGTCCTGGAATCTTCCACATGGCAACCTGCTGCCACTGGAGCCTGTAAAGCAGCAGAAACATTGGGAGTACCAGGGTCTCTGAGCGCTGCCCCACCAGCACTCACATCCCCAGTCACATGCATACCCCCATCTGCCATTTGCCCTCCAAACATGCTCCAAGCATGCAATAAAGGTTGCAGCAACTGCATCAAAGCGGGTGGGAGGACCTGCTGCCCCCCTGCTTGCGCGTTGTGAATGTCTGTTCTTAAACCTCAAGTTGAGTCACTCCCCTTAAACTGCAAAATTGTTGCATCTCCATCTTTCCTTCACCTTCCTATCCCTGCCAGGCTACAGCCCTTAATATGTTTCATTCCCACTAGGGGTCACTATACTATCAATATCTGCCAGCATTCAATAGTAGAAACTGGCCAGTCATATCTCAGGTCAGCTCTCACTATCAAATAATTTCCTCAGCCCTTCAAATTTGTGAACAGTGAAATTTAGATTTCTGTTGAGTCAAAAATACACTGGATAGTCAAGTGTTATGTTCTCCCTCTTCTGATGCTTGAATAACATTTTTTAATATTCAAAGTTTAACAAACAGTCACTGTCAGCCATTGGTAATATTTAATAAGAATATACTGTATGTTGCCTAAGAATATATCTGTATATTATCTAAGAAGTAAAATCCAATTTTTTTCTTTCATGAAGCAGATAGAGGATGCAATTTTAAATAACTATATTACATTTCTATTATTTAATTTGTTTTGTTCCATTTATATCATTTATTGAAAAATATACATAGGCAGGGTCAGAAGATGCTTTTTTGGTGGCTGCATTTGTATGCCTCTTGTGATTCAGCTAATTCCCACTAGTGTTTCCAACAAAGCATACCAAGAGAATGGAAGAAATTAGTTAACAGAAGCAAATTGGAAATTTGTTTAAAATTGTATTATATATCGGAATCATGAAAAATTTTGGGTTTCATGTTATCAAATCTAGTAAAACGCTTTGAAAACCTCAGAATAGTTTTCAGATTATTACAGCAAATCAAATGTAACTCTTTTTTTCCTTTCAAATCTGCAAGTTGATGTGTTCTGTTCAACTACATCATAACCCTTTAGAAATGAGAAAGGTCTGCAATGTATTGCTATGCAAAGTGTTGCAGCATTCAACGGCAGACAAGAAGCTAAAGCAACATTTAAGTTGCAAAATATGTTTATTTTTTATTTTTTACAATAGTAGTAAAAACAGAAATAATAGTCAGTCTGTGCCACCCTATATGTCCCTAGTTAAATAATGTAAGCTTTAGTTGATTTTGTGAATTTTTTCTAATTAAATATTATGAAGGTGATGTTTGATATGATGTCAACTATGTTTTCACTAAATTCTAAATACAAATGGACATAAAACACTGAAAAAAATGGGTTCAGTGTCCCTTTAAGTTGCAAAACATGTTTATTTTTTACAATAGTAGTAACAACAGAAATAATAGTCAGTCTGTTCCACCCTATGTGTCCCTAGTTAAATAATGTGAGGTATAGTTGATTCTTTGATTTTTTTTCTAATGAAATATTATGAAGGTGATCTTTGATATGATGTCAACTATGTTTTCAATAAACTCTAAATGCAAATGGACATAAAACACCTAACAATGCCTGGTTCCTGTATTAAAACAATGATAAACAACAACTTTTTAAGGGTATGGAAATGGCAGAAAACTCATTTAAAAATAAAAAAACAAACAATTAAAAAACGGAAAAAAAAACTCCAACAAACCACTGACTTAAAGCAGGACAAAATATCTCCATCTGATTGCTGTAGTCACCCAAGCAAACTAAACAGACTATTCCACTCAGCAAAAAGCAAGCATTTACAACATGTATGAAGTCCAGTTTGGTAATTGACAAAGCTGCCAATGATCAATAGCATTGACATAAATAATGATAAATAAATATTATTACATTCTGCACAACTTTTATGGGGAAGCATCCACTTCACTTTCATATCCGTATGTCTCAGCATATTTTCTCTCTATACAGCTTGAAGTTGGTTATCTATTATTCTGTGCAGCCTACGTATGTCTCTATGAAACACACAGGTGACACTCGCTGCTGCCATTCCCTCCTACAGTTTCATTTAACCAGATATAAATTCCTGCAGATTCTCTGCCTCTAGTATGTACCAGGCAGTGCTATAGTGGATAACACTAAGTAGCCCCTCGGACACAGCCGCTGGAGTGCGGCATATGTTTCTACAATATATGAACATTTGTGTCTATTATTATTTCGATTTCTTTTAAATAGGCTACAGAATACAGGTATAGTTTGACCTCTACAAATGCATATTGTATAAACATTTTCAGTACTTTCCTAGTAACATAATGATTTTAACTGTATTAACAAACTAACCGCTAGATTACAAGTTGTGCTTTATGCGTGAAAAAGCCTCCTAACGCTGCTTTTTCACTACCGCTGGTATTACGAGTTTCCGTAACGCCGCAAAAATATCCATCTCCGCTCAAATCATTAACGTAAACCCAGACCCAGTAGTTAATCATATACCGCTAACAAAAACATCCACGAATCACTCCAAAAACATTACACAAAGTACACTTACACTCATACTAACACTACACAATATTTTTTTTTTAGATTTTACATTTTCATGTCAAAATAGAAAGTGCTGGGGGCGGAGCCAGCTATCGAGGCATCCAGACGTGTCTGTGTGGAGCTCCTCATAAAACCTTGAGCTAAACCTTTAATATCAGATCTAAATCTCCACAACCACATTGGAAAGACCCCTAGGGATACTGGAGGATACAGAGATGCCTTTCTTTGAGACTATTTAGTCGATATACTCCTCTCAATAACGCCATTTGACAAAAGGAAGCCCTAAGCAGAAGCTACATGCGGAGTTCCGGCCTTCTACCATCTCCACGTGGATAAAAGAAAGTCAGCGACATAGCAGACTTCAACCTAAGATAACTGATTTCTACAATTATGGCTAATCAGATGACTGTCCAGGGAGCTGTCGCAGAATTAACCCGCATACTGGCGAAGCACCACGCTACACTTGAGGAGGCCCTGCACATGGCGCTCCATGTGAGCGACCTCGGAGATAGCCAGCTACCCGCTCAGTCAACCCTCAGTCGGAGAGATCTTACGGACGCAGCAGACCCTGGGTATTTTTCAAATGAAGACTGAGAAGCAATCTGTTTGGGGTCTGTACAACCTATGCAGGAGACCCAGGTAATGAGTGGGAAGGTGGTCTTTGCTGAAAGTAATGGCGGTCTAAGTCCTGTATCAGCAGACATAGTACCGGAGGTAAACCTTAATGCCACAGTACCTGCTCCTGAGACTGATATAACTTACCTACACTTGGTGACCCGATCGGTGACGGCTGGTCCGCCCGGTGTGTCATGTGCGCAATTCTGCAGGGGACAGGTTCAAGCAGATGCTCCGACATCTCTAAAGACTTGTAAGGGCCGGATGGAACCAGTAGCGGGAGGCCAGTTACATTGCACCCAAATGACCGGACACTTGATGACTCTGTATGCAACTGCCAAATCTGGTATTGGTTAGAATTTCCTTGCTAGTTGCTGAAGAACTATATAGCAAATTATCAAACGATCTGTTCTGGACTTGTTTTTCTTTCAATGCTATATTTGTTTATTTGTTCAACAGTATGCCTGCAAAAAGTTGAAAATTATATGCAATAATTGCCTTATGTATATGTGAGATGGTGAGTGGAGATGTTGCACACCAATTGCTAATGTAGTTTGTTTGCTTACTGACTCTAGTTAAATAGATGAAGTCCTATAAGTTATTCCACTCACTTGCATTGTACATATGTTTCTTGTCACCTCTTGTTTGCATTTATTTAGCAGCCTCATAGCTATCCATACATAAGCTGTACTCTCCATCAATGCGAATTTGATTGCTCCAGTTAGTGACTAAACTGTTAATGTCAGCACAGGGCAACTTAGGAGCTGGTATACAAATATATTTATAAATAATTTGGTGATGACCCTTCTTATCACAGACAGCTCTTACAGACAGTTGGTATGTTTATTATATTTTTACTGCAGGAGTTACCTTGAGGCTATTTCGTATTAACCCCCTATGTACTCTCATATATATCTTGTTGGATATCTTTTAAAGAGCACGCATTTGTGAATACCCTGCCTGTATTACCTTACCTTGTTGAAATTCGCCACACACCTTTTTACTACTGCAAAGAGTCTGGTTCAGAGGTCTAAGTTACATGTCTCTTGTTTATTCCATTGGAATGTCTGTACACTAATGTTAATAGTCTTTCTGTATGGGGGGCGGGCTGCCAGCGGCCGGGGCGGTAAGTCCCCCTCTCGCACGATTCCAATGGAGTGTAAGCTCTCACCTTTAATTGAGACCTTTGTATTAGGTTTATGTGTACACACCATATAGGCTCTACTAGGGCTCCTATAACAGCCATTAAGTATATAACTGCCAGCGTATAGTGTATATTGGTCACATCCCATTTGTCTCACCCAAATTCTCACCTCCCCCCCCTACTATAATACACCCCCCCTTCTCTGGGAGGGATAACTACGCGGTTTCTCTTACCTATACCGCATCTTAGATATTATACCATACTTAAATACCATACTATATTATTTGAATTTACAAATGGCGCCTTTATTTTTGATACCATTTGAATTTCTTATCCTCTATGCTATTTATCGCACTCTAATTACTGCACAGTGTCTACATATTTTAGCATTATATCCCAGTAGGTGACTGGCGCTTACAGTACTAATATCTTATGGCACACTACATGCCAATCTATTCTAGATTTCCTTTAATTACTTAATTTCCTCCTTTAGAGTTTATAATAAGTACCAGGGGATGCAGGAATTGACCCCAGCGATCAATGAGGAAACATCTTACATCTTGAGTTTTGTGTGTTGTTCATATAATAATAGAAAAGAGGTTCCAAATTCTTCCATAGTATTGTCTATGTTGTAAATCTTATATATTAAGATGGAAGTAGTATATTTGAAAAGTACCATCTATGTTTGTTCTGCATTATATTACCTTGCATATGTTGTATTGGTTTTCGCACTACCTCAATAAAAAAAAAAAAAAAAAATAGAAAGTGCTTATATATGCTTAAGTGCATATTGTAGAGTAAATTGGAAATTTGTTTAAAATTGTATTATATCGGAATCACGAAAAATTTTGGGTTTCATGTTCCTTTAAGATTTTATCAAATCTAGTAAAATACTTTGAAAACATCTGAATAGTTTTCAGATTATTACAGCAAATCAAATGTAACTCTTTTTTTCCTTTCAAATCTGCAAGTTGATGTGTTCAACTACATCATAACACTTTAGAAATCAGAAAGGACTGCAATGTATTGCTATGCAAAGTGTTGCAGCATTCAACGGCAGACAAGAAGCTAAAGCAACATTTAAGTTGCAAAATATGTTTATTTTTTATTTTTTACAAAAGTAGTAAAAACAGAAATAATAATCAGTCTGTGCCACCCTCTATGTCCCTAGTTAAATAATGTAAGCTTTAGTTTATTCTGTGATTTTTTTTCTAATTAAACATTATGAAGGTGATCTTTGATATGATGTCAACTATGTTTTCACTAAATTCTAAATACAAATGGACATAAAACACTGAAAAATGTCTGGTTCCTGTATTAAAACAATGATAAACAACAACTTTTTAAGGTTATGGAAAGGGCAGAAAACTCTCCCCCAGGAAATTAAAACTTCACCAGCTGTCACTAGACAAGAGGTCAAGTCATTGCAGGCTGTGGGGTAAAATGGGCGTTTTGAAATTAGGATGGGCAGTCTGTGGAAATGTTCAATATTTCTAGGCAGGGTGGGCATAGACATATATTGGAGGGCAATTGGACAGGGCTCTCAAACTGGCACATTTGTGTAAAATATAGGATGGTTGGGAATTCTGGTTTTCTGTTCATGTTACTTGAATCTCATAATTTTAGCACTATTCCTGGTAAAACAAAAAAAGACTGCCAAGCATTTAAACAATATGTCAGATCACTTCCCCAGGCGTTATCATAGTAACAATGCAGCTCAATTGCAATTCAGCTTTATCATCTGGGACAACAATTAAAAAACAAAAACAACTCCACACAAGCCATTGACTAAAAGCAGGACAAAATGTCTCCATCTGATTGCTGTAGTCACCCAAGCAAACTAAACAAACTAATCAATTCAGCATAAAGCAAGCATTTACAACATGTATGAAGTCCAGTTTGGTAACTGACAAAGCTGCCAATGATCAATAGCACTGACATAAATAATGATAAATAAATATACATTCTGCACAACTTTTATGGGGAAGCATCCACTTCACTTTCATATCCGTATGTCTCAGCATATTTTCTCTCTATATAGCTTGAAGTTGGTTATCTATTATTCTGTGCAGCCTACGTATGTCTCTATGAAACACACAGGTGACACTCGCTGCTGCCATTCCCTGCTACAGCGTCATTTATCCAGATATAAATTCCTGCAGAATCTCTGCCTATAGCATGTACCACGCAGTGCTATAGTGAATCACACTAAGTAGCCCCTCGGACACAGCCGCTGGAGTGCGGCATATGTTTCTACAATATATGTACATTTGTGTCTATTATTTGTTGCATTTCTTTTAAATAGGCTACAGAATACAGGTATAGTTTGACCTCTATAAATTCATATTGTATAAACATTTTCAGTACTTTCCTAGTGACATAATGATTTTAACTATATTAACAAACAATATAAACAATCCAGGGATCCAGATGTGCAAAAGAACACCGCTCCCAGGCAACAGTCAGCAGGGTGAAAGAGTATAAATTGTCCAAAATGTAATGACACACAATAGCGGGCTGTAGGCACCAAAAAAAGAGCTGAAACGTGGGGTGGAGCTGGACGCTGAAGATAGGACGTGTGCCTTGCAGCTCCGTCCGACATACAATCTAAAAGTTGGAAAATCTGACCTAAACAACCTGAACTTTCTTAAATTTATTGTCATCTGCTCTATACAGACAGCTTACCACCTAATAGCCAAGTTACAGAGACCTGTTAACTATACACCGGAGGATCAGGGCTCCGCTCCAGAGTAGACACCATCTGTGCTATATCCGTTTAGGCCTGATTGGTCCAATAGACCACACTTCTCATCTTGAAATACATCTCCTACGACTGACAAATACCTGCACCTACTAGCGGCTCACATCGTGAGGGTAGGAATCTGGTTCAGATTGTCTGTCTTCGGAGGGACTCCAGAGGTATTTGCTGCCCACCTCTTTAGTCTGAACCTATACCGCGTGAAAAAGCCATGACTATTCAACACCTAAGGAGGGTCCTCCCTGCTTAATGACTTACCAGTGGCTGTGCCGGATTACCAAGCCACAACGATACCTTGCTTTAGAGGGTCGGGACCCACTCCAGAGTTAAGACTCACTGACATACATCAGACAGGCCTGAAGCGCTTGGAGGTAGCACCACGGGTACCGAAGCAGTCATCCACACGAACTGACCCACACCTCATTCTACCTAGCTACGCCCGGAGGACCGCGGACCCGCTCCGGGTATGATACAAACTAAAAAATAAGGCCTTCTCTTGATGCTTAAGCCCTAGTCAGTGCGTTAAGGCCGGATTACGCACTGCTGGGCCTAACTTTATTGATCCAGCCAGACAGAGGGTAAGTGGGCCTACAACCCAGTTGATCTCTACATCAGCCCCAACACTACATAATTCCACAAGAAACTGAACCCTGATATAGACACTTAATACATCAGATGACCACCTCCAGGAACCACAATCTATACCCAATCCTAAAACTGTTTGAGGGGACATATACCCTACTGGCCCAACTGGTTTATCTTTACAGAGACACCCCAGAACATCCACTCTCCTCCATTTCCCACCTACCAGCTATAGGTGGGTCATATCCCTGAACACTTTCCCTGCTTTGCCTATAGGAGGCACAAATCCCAGAAAAGTTGTGCCAACCCTAAGGGGTAGATTGGCATAAAGGTGAATATTACTAATAATAGGCATCTTGCCTAAACTGCCACCTATGCCCAACTAAATGCAAACCCCTGAGAAGGGGTATGGCCACATCCTCTAATATCCTAAGGCCTCTATTTTGCATTAATAAGGAAACCTGATCTAACTTCATGTATAGCTGACATGCTTGCACCAACCTACAGACGGGATTCCAGACCCACTGGTAAAAGTGCCAATCAGACATATAGCCCTGTTGAGACCTTCACTTGTGGCGGATTCTCATTATATGTCTTCCACACCTAGACAAATTGCCTCAAACATGGCACATAACCAGAGGAAGAAAACAAAGCCATCTAATTTGCATAAGAAAACTGTACTAGACCACTCTCATCTCACCTCTTTAAGCCAGCAAGATGGATCAGAAGATGACCTTTCTAACTCTAACACCCCCTTTGAAAATTTATTAAGGTCCTCACTATTGCCAACCCAAAATAACAACATGGATACCACAGATGACTCCTCGTCACTGATTGTTACCATTGGACATCTTTTAGCAGGCCCTCATCTCTCCCGCATCTATTAAAACTCTTTCACATATTTGGCACACTTTCTTGCTACAAACTGAATGTAGACAAAACTGAAGTATACCTTTTAATCTTCACAGACACCCAGATCCGCTACCTACAAGTTCAAATGGATTAAACACTTGGGGGTCCATCTATCACATGACTTACACAGCGTCATCCTGACCAACCACAACTCACTAATTCAAATACTTAAACAGACACTGATGCTCCCCAGATATAAAGAGATCGCATGGCTTGGCAGAATATCTGCTTTCAAAACGATGCTTCTACAAAAACTCACCTACTTGTTTCAATGTCTTCCATTAAAGATCCCAGTAACTATCCTAGATACATACCAATCAATCTTAAACACATATATTTGGACAGGTTCTCGCCCGCACATGTAAAATACTACAATCTCCGATTGACAAGGGAGGCCTAGGTCTTCCTAACCTCAAATTATACTATGTGGCAGCAATGCTCACTAATATATATTGGGTTGGGGCACCTCTAAAGAACACCCTAGATTGTATGATTTAGAACAGGCCTCTTTGCCACATACAATTTTCCTTCCAGATCGTATCTGATTCCACAGCACTGTCTTTCGCACATATCTCTTTCAAACCCAATTATGCAGGACTGTTTGGGCTGCTAAGCGGACTACCAGACTCTAACCCTAATAGCTTGGTCAAATTTAATATTAACACTGTGAGTAGCCTATAGAATGTATCGGCGTGGTCCACCCACTCGGTGTGGATATCTCAGAATGATATAGCTTCCAAACTTCATTTTGAAACAATATGTTTTAGATCCCTTCTACATAGTTGGGGGTTCTTCAGGGCAGAACCTAGACCCTACACTCCTTGGGAGTCTAGATGGAGGACAGGTTTACAAGGTCATAAACCATTGATGATGCACTACCAATACTTATTAAACTGCATCTCCATACCAAAAAAATGCACAACATTATTGCATGGGAAGCAGACTTACAGAAAGAGATCCTTCCTAAACAGTGGACGTTGGCCATCACCAACACCAGACGAGCCATACACTGCATAACGCTCTTTGAACTATATTACAAATTACTTACAAGGTGGCACTAGGTCCCAAGCAGACTGCATAGAATATCCCCTAACCACCCAGAGATATGCTGGAGAAACTGTGGCAATAGAGGCAATGATATCCATATCTTGTGGAGCTGTCCGAATATAAGGCAACTGTGGTCGTAGATACTACGCCTGTGTACATAGCTCTCACTACCAGCTAATAAAACCCTGAGACCTACCTATTACACTTATACATCCCCCAAATGCCTAAGGCTCAAAAATACCTCTTTATCTATATTTTAATGGCAACCAAACAAGTAATAGCGAGACACTGGGAACAGTGAACATCCCCTTTACTGCACAAAGTCACTGAGCTGCTATCCTATATTAGAACAATGGAGGAGGCAGTATTTCTGAACAGAGGAATATTAGAGCTCCATTCAGAAATGTGGGCCCCTTGGGAAGCTCTTTCACAAACCTCCAACCCTAAAATTGTTACAGCCTGAATCTGATCACCTACCCCCTTTTTTTTCTTCCTTCTTTCTCTCTTTCTCCATTCCAACCCCTGCTATCTGGAAACATGGACACTTGAAAACATACATGTCTATTGCTTTTATACTTGATCAATCATAAATGTTAGAGTAGCTATGTAGCCTAAGCTCTCAAGATCATACGTTACTCCGAGTTGAACCTTACACCTGTTATTTGTTCGACAACAGGACTTGATACCAACCATATACATGGATTGAAAAAGAAGACATGGACTATCATGCCCTCAGTCACATATGTTAAATTAGAAAACTGAGGTATTAACTTTTTGTTTGTTTTTCCTTTTTCTATCTCAGCAACACCCCTTTGAAAAGATGAAAATTATGGTTATGCACCTGTTTTATTTGTACTAATATTAATAACTCAATAAAAATTATACTTGAAAAAAAAAAGGGAGCCGGAAAAAGACTCAAAAATAGACTTGAGAAAAAAAAAAGAATGATGCCGCACTAAAAACAACAAAATGTTTATTCAAAACTACATTTAAAAATAACCATACGGAGGATGAGAGATCCTTTGAGGCTTTGAATAAACATTTTGTTGTTTTTATTCTCCTTTTTTCTCATATCCAGGGATCCAGTCCTGGAATGGAAAACTGAACTGAATTTAATAAATCCAAACATTTGTGCACTATACTCTGAAATTACTAAAAGGAAATGTAGAAAAACAGAAATAAAAACATGCTGCAAGGTCCTTTTTTACAAGAGTCTCTAATGGCAAATTCTACAATGAATGTTGTATATCTTGCTAAGAGGAATATCTACATTTTGTATGCAAAACTGAGACAAATATAATACAGTGCTCAGTAAAAAAGTTTCAAATTGTATTAAAAGCACAAAGAAATATACTAAGCAATCAAAATTGTAGTTAAAGGGACATGAAACCCCAATTGTTTTAGAATTCAGATAGAGCATTCAATTTTAAGCAACTATTATTTTTATTATTTTCATTTATTTGTATAGCACCACAAAATTCCATAGAGCTGGTTCCTATTTACTTCTATTGTCAAATGTGCTTCATTCTCTTGGTATCCTTTTCTGAAGGAGCAACAATGTGCTACTCGGAGTGAGCTGAACACATTGTGTGAGCCATTGAAAAAAGGCATATACTGTATATGCAGCTACCGATCAGCAGCTAGCTCCCAGTAGTGCATTAATGTTCCTGAGCCTAGAAAAGCTTTTACCCAAAAAATGCAAAAAGAACCATGCAAATTAGATAATAAAGGTCCATGCTCTATCTGAATCATGAAAAAATTAGGATTTCATGTCCGTTTAAGGTAGCAGCAGAATGGGATTTTAAATGATGTGGAAAACATCTTAATTAAAGTATGCAGGAAGCCTGCAGTTCTCGCTATTTTATATTGCAGAATATAAGCTGTTCTGGGCTACAGAGGCTATGCATCTGCTGTGGTGTATACCCAGCAGGGATACAGGTGCCATGAATCTGATCTTAGGTCTCACATGGCCATATAGTTATCAAAATGATCATCATTCATAATGCATCATGCACCAAGGTCCACTTTGATTTATTTCTACCACTGAGTAACATACATTATTGTGAAGAATACACAGCACAAACCCCATGTTTGCTTTTCAATGTGTTTAATAAAGACCAAGGGGCCAATTTATCAAGAGCCCCTGATGCCCCTGTTTCCGCGCGAGCCTTCAGGCTCGCCGGAAACAGCAATTATGAAGCAGCGGTCTTAAGACCGCTGCTCCATAACTGATCCGCTGCCTCTGAGGCTGCGGTCTTCAATCCACCTGATCCTATACGATCGGGCTGATTTACACCCCCTGCTAGCAGCAGACTGGCCGCAAATCTTCAGGGGTGGCATTGCACAAGCAGTTCACCAGAACTGCTTGTGCAATGTTAAATGCCGACAGCATATGCTGTCGGCATTCAGCGATGTCTGTCGGACATGATACGCTACAGCGTATCATGTCGGACAGACAATGATAAATCAGCCCCCATATGTCTACCATAAAGAATACAACTGCATATTTGTTGTAAATCTAATGTGATTATATAGATGTGCTTAGCTTTGGATTTAAAGGGACATGAAACCCAAAATGTTTGTTTCATGATTTGGACAGAGCATACAATTTAATTTTTTTTTTTTCAATTTACTTCCAATATCAAATTTGCTTCTTTCTCTTGGTATCTTTTGTTGGAATAACAATGCTAAACTGGGAGCTGGCTTAACACATCTGGTGAGCCAATGACAAGAAGCATATATGTGCAGCCATTAATCAGCAGCTAGCTCTAAGTAGTACATGGCTGCTCCTGAGCCTACCTAGGTATGCTTTTCAACAAATACTAAAAAAGAAAACAAAGCAAATTAGATAATAGAAGTTATATGGAAAGTTGTTTAAAATTGCATTGGAACCATGAATGTTTACTTCTGACTATGCTGTCCTTTTAAGGCACTATGCAACAATATCCGTAGAGCACTGGTTTTCAAACCTGTCCTCAGCCATCCCTAATAGGCCAGATTTTGAGGATATCTAAACTGGAGCACAGGTGAAATAATCAGCTGATTAGTAAATGGTTATTTTACCTGCTCTCAATCCAAGGTAATCCTCAAAATCTGGCCTGTTAAGGAGGCTTGATGACAGGTTTGAAAACCAGTCACCTAGAGATATATGATTTTAAATGTAATCTCAACAAGTATAATATACAATTCAAATCTGATATACAATTCATGTGCATATTATGTTTGATATTATGCTTTATGACTATTAATAAAACAGTGTTGTATATTTCCATGCAGTGTAATCACAATTCCCTTGGGGAAATTGCATATGATGCAAATCACACTTGCTATGATAAGAATAAATATATTAATTCTAACAATTTTACTTTTATTAAAATTTTGATTAAATAAACTAATTTGCATAAAGTTGAAAATAAATTACTCACATATGTTAATTAGAATCTCTGAGGCTTTATTCTGCTTCTTACAATTTTAATGTGATTTTAAGAAAATACCTGTGGCAAGTTCATAATGCATTTATCCTTAATGAAATGATTTGTAAAATAAAGCAATAGATAATTGCTAGCTCATTGCAAGTTATAGCATCCTTTGTGGTCCATTATTGAATCTGCTTTTCACATGTTTAAATCTGTCAGTATTTGTGATAAGAAGAAAATTAAGGAGAAAGAAGTGATGAGTGTTAAAACGAAAGTACAGTAAAAAAGCATATGTAAGCAATTCAAGTAAGCACTACTTTATTTGAATAATGATGGTGCAAACACGTAAAAAAGCTTCACATAAGAAATGTTAATAATCAAATAAAGGTATTTTTATATTAATCATTTTATAGGATATTTTGGTCAAATGAAATAATCATATATAGTGTAAGGTTTAGAAACATAAAGGAACATTGGCATCTCCAGATATTAAAAGTAGGAGGGGGCACTTTTTGGAGGCTCACCTATCATTTGTTGGCAGCGGTTGGACATGGGCAGGATCAGGTGGCATGGGGGTTGGGTCTTGTCAGAGTGGTGGCAGGAAAAGGAGGAATGATCACATTTGGGGTGGTGTACAGTAGAAAGAACAAACAACTGTTGATATGCCAAGTCATTCATTTATACAGTCCAATTACAAGTGTTTTATTAATAGTTTAGTTGTATTGATGATTTTTTTTTTATAAACAAAGCATAAGAGTATTGCTGTTCTATAAGCACCAACTAAGAAATGTTAAAACTTTATTTATAATTAATATATACACACAAGAAAAGAGTTACAGTATTTTTAGAGCATATTTTAAAACAATAGGTTATATTACGAGTGGCGCGCAAAATTGCGATTTTGCAAGTGCGATATTTTCCCTCCACTAATTAATACTGGCACACACAAATGTGCACTGGTATTTCAAGTTAAGCGCAATGCGAGATTCATCTCTTACCTCCCTTTTCAGATCGATGATATACTCTTATATACCATTACCTCTACTGATTCTCGTTTCAGTACTGGTTTGGCTTTCTACTACATGTAGATGAGTGTCCTGGGGTAAGTAAGTCTTATTTTTGTGACACTCTAAGCTATGGTTGGGCACTTTTATATAAAGTTCTAAATAATTGTGTTTAAACATTTATTTGCCTTAATTCAGGATGTTCAACATTCCTTATTTCAGACAGTCAGTTTCATTATATGGGATAATGCATTTGAATAATCAGTTTTTTTCTTACCTTAAAATTTGACTTTTTTCCCTGTGGGCTGTTAGGCTCGCGGGGGCTGAAAATGCTTCATTTTATTGCGTCATTCTTGGCGCAGACTTTTTTGGCGCAAAAAATTATTTGTTATTTCCGGCGTCGTTCTTGTCACCAGAAGTTGCGTAATTTTTGACGTTTTTGCGCCAAAAGTGTCGGCGTTACCGGATGTGGCGTCATTTTTGGCGCTAAAAGCATTTAGGCACCAAATAATGTGGGCGTCTTTTTTGGCGCTAAAAAATATGGGCGTCATTATTGTCTCCACATTATTTAAGTCTTATTGTTTATTTGCTTCTGGTTACTAGAAGCTTGTTCACTGGCATTTTTTCCCATTCCTGAAACTGTCATTTAAGGAATTTGATCAATTTTGCTTTATATGTTGTTTTTTCTATTACATATTGCAAGATGTCTCAGATTGACCCTGAATCAGAAGATACTTCTGGAAAATTGCTGCCTGATGTTGGATCTACCAAAGTTAAGTGTATTTGCTGTAAACTTGTGGTATCTGTTCCTCCAGCTGTTGTTTGTAATGAATGTCATGACAAACTTGTTAATGCAGATAATATTTCCTTTAGTAATGTTACATTACCTGTTGTTTTTTCATCAACATCTAATACTCAGAGTGTTCCTGTTAACATAAGAGATTTTGTTTCTAAATCCATTAAGAAGGCTATGTCTGTTATTCCTCCTTATAGTAAACGGAAAAGGTCTTTTAAAACTTCTCATTTTTCAGATGAATTTTTAAATGAACATCATCATTCTGATTCCGATAATGTTTCCTCTGGTTCAGAGGATTCCGTTTCAGAGGTTGATGCTGATAAATCTTCATATTTATTCAAAATGGAATTTATTCGTTCTTTACTTAAAGAAGTCTTAATTGGATTAGAGATAGAGGAATCTGGTCCTCTTGATACTAAATCTAAACGTTTAAATAAGGTTTTTAAATCTCCTGTAGTTATTCCAGAAGTTTTTCCTGTCCCTGATGCTAATTCTGAAGTAATTTCCAGGGAATGGAATAATTTGGGTAATTCATTCACTCCTTCTAAACGTTTTAAGCAATTATATCCTGTGCCAGCTGACAGATTAGAGTTTTGGGACAAAATCACTAAGGTTGATGGGGCTATCTCTACTCTTGCTAAACGTACTACTATTCCTACGGCAGATAGTACTTCCTTTAAGGATCCTTTAGATAGGAAAATTGAATCCTTTCTAAGAAAAGCTTACTTATGTTCAGGTAATCTTCTTAGACCTGCTATATCTTTAGCGGATGTTGCTGCAGCTTCAACTTTTTGGTTGGAAGCTTTAGCGCAACAAGTATCAGATCATAATTCTCATAGCATTGTTAATCTTCTTCAACATGCTAATAATTTTATTTGTGATGCCATCTTTGATATCATCAGGGTTGATGTCAGGTATATGTCTCTAGCTATTTTAGCTAGAAGAGCTTTATGGCTTAAAACTTGGAATGCTGATATGTCTTCTAAGTCAACTTTGCTTTCCCTTTATTTCCAGGGTAATAAATTATTTGGTTCACAGTTGGATTCTATTATTTCAACTGTTACTGGAGGGAAAGGAACTTTTTTACCACAGGATAAAAAATCTAAAGGTAAATTTAGGTCTACTAATCATTTTCGTTCCTTTCGTCACAATAAGGAACAAAAGCCTGATCCTTCCCCTACAGGAGCAGTATCAGTTTGGAAACCATCTCCAGTCTTGAATAAATCCAAGCCTTTTAGAAAGCCAAAGCCAGCTCCCAAGTCAACATGAAGGTGCGGCCCTCATTCCAGCTCAGCTGGTAGGGGGCAGATTACGATTTTTCAAAGAAATTCGGATCAATTCGATTCACAATCTTTGGATTCAGAACATTGTTTCACAAGGGTACAGAATAGGCTTCAAGATAAGGCCTCCTGCAAGAAGATTTTTTCTTTTCCGTGTCCCAGTAAATCCAGTGAAGGCTCAAGCATTTCTGAAATGTGTTTCAGATTTAGAGTTGGCTGGAGTAATTATGCCAGTTCCAGTTCTGGAACAGGGGCTGGGGTTTTATTCAACTCTTTTCATTGTACCAAAGAAGGAGAATTCCTTCAGACCAGTTCTGGATTTAAAAATATTGAATCATTATGTAAGGATACCAACATTCAAGATGGTAACTATACGGACTATTCTGCCTTTTGTTCAGCAAGGGCATTATATGTCCACAATAGATTTACAGGATGCATATCTGCATATTCCGATTCATCCAGATCACTATCAGTTTCTGAGATTCTCTTTCCTAGACAAGCATTATCAGTTTGTGGCTCTGCCATTTGGCCTAGCAACAGCTCCAAGGATTTTTACAAAGGTTCTCGGTGCCCTTCTCTCTGTAATCAGAGAACAGGGTATTGTGGTATTTCCTTATTTGGACGATATCTTGGTACTTGCTCAGTCTTCACATTTAGCAGAATCTCATACGAATCGACTTGTATTGTTTCTTCGAGAACATGGTTGGAGGATCAATTTACCAAAAAGTTCATTGATTCCTCAGACAAGGGTAACCTTTTTAGGTTTCCAGATAGATTCAGTGTCAATGACTCTGTCTCTGACAGACAAGAGACGTCTAAAATTGGTTTCAGCTTGTCGAAACCTTCAGTCTCAATCTTTCCTTTCGGTAGCCTTATGCATGGAAATTCTAGGTCTTATGACTGCTGCATCGGACGCGATCCCCTTTGCTCTTTTTCACATGCGACCTCTTCAGCTCTGTATGCTGAACCAGTGGTGCAGGGATTATACAAAGATATCTCAATTAATATCTTTAAAACCGATTGTACGACAATCTCTGACGTGGTGGACAGACCACCATCGTTTAGTTTAGGGGGCTTCTTTTGTTCTTCCGACCTGGACTGTGATTTCAACAGATGCAAGTCTGACAGGTTGGGGAGCCGTTTGGGGGTCTCTGACAGCACAAGGGGTTTGGGAATCTCAGGAGGTGAGATTACCAATCAATATTTTGTAACTCCGTGCAATTTTCAGAGCTCTTCAGTCATGGCCTCTTCTAAAGAGAGAGTCGTTCATTTGTTTTCAGACGGACAATGTCACAACCGTGGCATATGTCAATCATCAAGGAGGGACTCACAGTCCTCTGGCTATGAAAGAAGTATCTCAAATACTGGTATGGGCAGAATCCACCTCCTGTCTAATTTCTGCGGTTCATATCCCAGGTATAGACAATTGGGAAGCGGATTATCTCAGTCGCCAAACGTTACATCCGGGCGAATGGTCTCTTCACCCAGAGGTATTTCTTCAGATTGTTCAAATGTGGGGACTTCCAGAAATAGATCTGATGGCTTCTCATCTAAACAAGAAGCTTCCCAGGTATCTGTCCAGATCCAGGGATCCTCAAGCGGAGGCAGTGGATGCATTGTCACTTCCTTGGAAGTATCATCCTGCCTATATCTTTCCGCCTCTAGTTCTTCTTCCAAGAGTGATTTCCAAGATTCTAAAGGAGTGCTCGTCTGTTCTGCTGGTGGCTCCAGCATGGCCTCACAGGTTTTGGTATGCAGATCTTGTCCGAATGGCCACTTGCCAACCGTGGACTCTTCAGTTAAGACCAGACCTTCTATCGCAAGGTCCTTTTTTCCATCAGGATCTCAAATCCTTAAATTTGAAGGTATGGAGATTGAACGCTTGATTCTCAGTCATAGAGGTTTCTCTGACTCTGTGATTAATACTATGTTACAGGCTCGTAAATCTGTATCTAGGAAGATATATTATCGAGTCTGGAAGATTTACATTTCTTGGTGTTTTTCTCATCATTTTTTCTTGGCATTCTTTTAGAATTCCTAGAATTTTACAGTTTCTTCAGGATGGTTTGGATAAAGGTTTGTCTGCAAGTTCCTTGAAAGGACAAATCTCTGCTCTTTCTGTTCTTTTTCACAGAAAGATTGCTAGTCTTCCTGATATTCATTGTTTTGTACAAGCTTTGGTTCGTATAAAACCTGTCATTAAGTCAATCTCTCCTCCTTGGAGTTTGAATTTGGTTCTGGGGACTCTTCAAGCTCCTCCGTTTGAACCTATGCATTTGCTGGACATTAAATTACTTTCTTGGAAAGTTTTGTTTCTTTTGGCCATCTCTTCTGCTAGAAGAGTTTCTGAATTATCTGCTCTTTCTTGTGAGTCTCCTTTTCTGATTTTTCATCAGGATAAGGTGGTGTTGCGAACTTCTTTTAAATTTTTACCTAAGGTTGTGAATTCTAACAACATTAGTAGAGAAATTGTGGTTCCTTCATTGTGTCCTAATCCTAAGAATTCTAAGGAAACGTCGTTACATTCTTTGGATGTAGTTAGAGCTTTGAAATATTATGTTGAAGCTACTAAGGATTTCTGAAAGACTTCTAGTCTATTTGTTATCTTTTCCGGTTCTAGGAAAGGTCAGAAGGCTTCTGCCATTTCTTTGGCATCTTGGTTAAAATCTTTGATTCATCATGCTTATGTCGAGTCGGGTAAAACTCCGCCTCAAAGGATTACAGCTCATTCTACTAGGTCAGTTTCTACTTCCTGGGCGTTTAGGAATGAAGCTTCGGTTGATCAGATTTGCAAAGCAGCCACTTGGTCTTCTTTGCATACTTTTACTAAATTCTACCATTTTGATGTGTTTTCTTCTTCTGAAGCAGTTTTTGGTAGAAAAGTACTTCAGGCAGCTGTTTCAGTTTGATTCTTCTGCTTATAATTTCAGTTTTTTTCATTATAAGATTTAAACTTTGTTTTGGGTGTGGATTTTTTTCAGCGGAATTGGCTGTCTTTATTTTATCCCTCCCTCTCTAGTGACTCTTGCATGGAAGATCCACATCTTGGGTAGTCATTATCCCATACTTCACTAGCTCATGGACTCTTGCTAATTACATGAAAGAAAAACATAATTTATGTAAGAACTTACCTGATAAATTCATTTCTTTCATATTAGCAAGAGTCCATGAGCTAGTGACGTATGGGATATACATTCCTACCAGGAGGGGCAAAGTTTCCCAAACCTCAAAATGCCTATAAATACACCCCTCACCACACCCACAAATCAGTTTAACGAATAGTCAAGAAGTGGGGTGATAAGAAAAAAGTGCGAAGCATAAATATAAGGAATTGGAATAATTGTGCTTTATACAAAAAAATCATAACCACCACAAAAAAAGGGTGGGCCTCATGGACTCTTGCTAATATGAAAGAAATAGGCGGAAAGATATAGGCAGGATGATACTTCCAAGGAAGTGACAATACATCCACTGCTACCGCTTGAGGATCCCTGGATCTGAACAGATACCTGGGAAGTTTCTTGTTTAGATGAGAGGCCATCAAATCTATTTCTGGAAGTCCCCACATTTGAACAATCTGAAGAAATACCTCTGGGTGAAGAGACCATTCGCCCGGATGTAACGTTTGGCGACTGAGATAATCCACTTCCCAATTGTCTATACCTGGGATATGAACCGCAGAAACTAGACAGGAGCTGGATTCTGCCCATACCAGAATTCGAGATACTTCTTCCATAGCCAGAGGACTGTGAGTCCCTCCTTGATGATTGATGTATGCCACAATTGTGACATTGTCTGTCTGAAAACAAATGAACGATTCTCTCTTTTGAAGAGGCCAAGACTGAAGAGCTCTGAAAGTTCCAAAATATTGATCTGTAATCTCACCTCCTGAGATTCCCAAACCCCTTGTGCTGTCAGAGACCCCCACACAGCTCCCCAACCTGTAAGACTTGCATCTGTTGAAATTACAGTCCAGTTCGGAAGAACAAAAGAAGCCCCCTGAACTAAACGATGGTGATCTGTCCACCACGTCAGAGAGTGTCGTACAATCGGTTTTAAAGATATTAATTTAGAAATCTTTGTGTAATCCCTGCACCACTGGTTCAGCATACAGAGCTGAAGAGGCCGCATGTGAAAACGAGCAAAAGGGATCGTGTCCGATGCAGCAGTCATAAGACCTAGAATTTCCATGCATAAGGCTACCGAAGGGAATGATTGTGACTGAAAGTTTCGAAAAGCTGATATCAATTTTAGACGTCTCTTGTCTGTCAAAGATAGAGTCATGGACACTGAATCTATCTGGAAACCTAAAAAGGTTACCTGTGTCTGAGGAATCAATGAACTTTTTGGTAAATTGATCCTCCAACCATGATGTTGAAGAAACAACACAAGTCGATTCGTATGAGATTCTGCTAAATGTGAAGACTGAGCAAGTACCAAGATATCGTCCAAATAAGGAAATACCACAATACCCTGTTCTCTGATTACAGACAGAAGGGCACCGAGAACCTTCGTAAAAATTCTTGGAGCTGTAGCTAGGCCAAACGGCAGAGCCACAAACTGGTAATGCTTGTCTAGGAAAGAGAATCTCAGAAACTGATAGTGATCTGGATGAATCGGAATATGCAGATATGCATCCTGTAAATCTATTGTAGACATATAATTCCCTTGTTGAACAAAAGGCAGGATAGTCCTTACAGTTACCATTTTGAATGTTGGTATCCTTACATAACGATTCAATATTTTTAGATCCAGAACTGGTCTGAAGGAATTCTCCTTCTTTGGTACAATGAAGAGATTTGAATAAAACTCCAGTCCCTGTTCCAGAACTGGAACTGGCATAATTACTCCAGCCAACTCTAGATCTGAAACACATTTCAGAAATGCTTGAGCCTTCGCTGGGTTTACTGGGACACGGGAAAGAAAAAATCTCTTTGCAGGAGGCCTTATCTTGAAGCCAATTCTGTACCCTTCCGAAACAATGTTCTAAATCCAGATTGTGAACGGAATTGATCCAAATTTCTTTGAAAAAACATAATCTGCCCCCTACCAGCTGAGCTGGAATGAGGGCCGCACCTTCATGTGGACTTAGGAGCTGGCTTTGATTTTCTAAAAGGCTTGGATTTATTCAAGACTGGAGATGGTTTCCAAACTGATACCGCTCCTGTGGGTGAAGGATCAGGCTTTTGTTCCTTATTGTGACGAAAGGAACGAAAACGATTAGTAGACCTAAATTTACCTTTAGATTTTTTATCCTGTGGTAAAAAAGTTCCTTTCCCTCCAGTAACAGTTGAGATAATGGAATCCAACTGAGAACCAAACAATTTATTACCCTGGAAAGAAAGGGAAAGCAGAGTAGACTTAGAAGACATATCAGCATTCCAAGTTTTAAGCCATAAAGCTCTTCTAGCTAAAATAGCTAGAGACATATACCTGACATCAACTCTAATGATATCAAAGATGGCATCACAAATAAAATTATTAGCATGTTGAAGAAGAATAATAAATCTATGAGAATTATGATCTGTTACTTGTTGCGCTAAAGCTTCTAACCAAAAAGTTGAAGCTGCAGCAACATCCGCTAAAGATATAGCAGGTCTAAGAAGATTACCTGAACACAAGTAAGCTTTTCTTAGAAAGGATTCAATTTTCCTATCTAAAGGATCCTTAAAGGAAGTACCATCTGCCGTAGGAATAGTAGTACGCTTAGCAAGAGTAGAGACAGCCCCATCAACCTTAGGGATTTTGTTTCAAAACTCTAATCTGTCAGATGGCACAGGATATAATTGCTTAAAACGTTTAGAAGGAGTAAATGAATTACCCAAATTATTCCATTCCCTGGAAATTACTTCAGAAATAGCACTAGGGACAGGAAAAACTTCTGGAATAACTACAGGAGATTTAAAAACCTTATCCAAACGTTTAGATTTAGTATCAAGAGGACCAGAATCCTCAATTTCTAATGCAATTAGGACTTCTTTAAGTAAAGAACGAATAAATTCCATTTTAAATAAATATGAAGATTTATCATCATCAACCTCTGAGACAGAATCCTCTGAACCAGAAGAACCATTATCAGAATCAGAATGATGATGTTCATTTAAAAATTCATCTGAAAAATGAGAAGTTTTAAAAGACTTTTTACGTTTACTAGAAGGAGGAATAACAGACATAGCCTTCTTAATGGATTTAGAAACAAAATCTCTTATGTTATCAGGAACACTCTGAGTATTAGATGTTGACGGAACAGCAACAGGTAATGTAACAGTACTACAGGAAATATTATCTGCATTAACAAGTTTGTCATGACAAACAGTACAAACAACAGCTGGAGGAACAGATACCATAAGTTTACAGCAGATACACTTAGCTTTGGTAGCTCCAGCACCAGGCAGCGATTTTCCAGAAGTATCTTCTGACTCAGTTTCAACGTGGGACATCTTGCAATATGTAATAGAAAAAACAACATATAAAGCAAAATGCCAGTGAACAAGCTTCTAGCAACCAGAAGCAATACATAATGAGACTTAAATAATGTGGAGACAATAGTGACGCCCATATTTTTTTTTTTTTAAAATGACGCCACATCCGGAACGCCGACACTTTTGGCGCAAAAGAACGTCAAAAATGACGAAACTTCCGGCGACACGTATGACGCCGGAAACAGAAAATTTTTTTTGCGCCAAAAAAGTCCGTGCCAAGAATGACGCAATAAAATTAAGCATTTTCAGCCCCCGCGAGCCTAACAGCCCACAGGGAAAAAGTCAAATTTTAAGGTAAGAAAAAAATTGATTTATTCATATGCATTATCCCAAATATGAAACTGATTGTCTGAAATAAGGAATGTTGAACATCCTGAGTCAAGGCAAATAAATGTTTGAATACATATATTTAGAACTTTATAAAAAAGTGCCCAACCATAGCTTAGAGTGTCACAGAAAATAAGACTTACTTACCCCAGGACACTCATCTACATGTTGTAGAAAGCCAAACCAGTACTGAAACGAAAATCAGCAGAGGTAATGGTATATAAATAAGAGTATATCGTCGATCTGAAAAGGGAGGCAAGAGATGAATCTCTACGACCGATAACAGAGAACCTATGAAATAGACCCCATAGAAGGAGATCATTGAATTCAAATAGGCAATACTCTCCTCACATCCCTCTGATATTCACTGCACGCTGAGAGGAAAACTGGGCTCCAACCTGCTGCGGAGCGCATATCAACATTGAATCTAGCACAAACTTACTTCACCACCTCCATAGGAGGCAAAGTTTGTAAAACTGATTTGTGGGTGTGGTGAGGGGTGTATTTATAGGCATTTTGAGGTTTGGGAAACTTTGCCCCTCCTGGTAGGAATGTATATCCCATACGTCACTAGCTCATGGACTCTTGCTAATTACATGAAAGAAACATAATTTATGTAAGAACTTACCTGATAAATTCATTTCTTTCATATTAGCAAGAGTCCATGAGGCCCACCCTTTTTGTGGTGGTTATGATTTTTTTGTATAAAGCACAATTATTCCAATTCCTTATTTTTTATGCTTCGCACTTTTTTCTTATCACCCGACTTCTTGGCTATACGTTAAACTGATTTGTGGGTGTGGTGAGGGGTGTATTTATAGGCATTTTGAGGTTTGGGAAACTTTGCCCCTCCTGGTAGGAATGTATATCCCATACGTCACTAGCTCATGGACTCTTGCTAATATGAAAGAAATGAATTTATCAGGTAAGTTCTTACATAAATGATGTTGTATATAAGCATATACATATATGTTTACAGTATAATTGCATTCCACACAGACCGCAATGTAAAGGCACTTTTCAGTGCCATTTTTTTTCTACCACCCCACATCCACTCATTTTAACTGCTTTGTGCAGTTATATTAATACAAAAAAAAAACAGATGCTCATATTTAAAAAAAAATAAAAAAAAATATCCACTTTATTTTGGGGGAAATTGGGCGACATTTTTTTCATTAACTTGTAATGGCTGGTTATTTAACGTGCGCCTGTAAACCCACAAATTTGCCTGTTTACGGGCGGATGTTAAGATTGCACTCCACTTGTAATCTAGTCCAATATGTTACTGTTTACATGTTTGTGGAATCTGAGCACTACATTACATTGCAAGCAATCTTAATCAAACCATTCAATGTTTGCTCTAGAAAGACATTTGAATTTCTAATATTTTGTCTTTGTTAAAACCTCAGTTCCTTAGTTTTCAAAGCTCAATATTGCTATTCATGATTGGAATTACAAACAGGGGGAGGAGAAGAAAAAAAAAATCGAGCATTGCGAACTCTTTTATGCATATTTATATGTGAATGATGTAGATGAAGCCTCTGTTTACTTTATACACAACCAGAATATTAATTGGGGTGTTTACAATCTAAGCATACTTTGAATAAGCATGGAATGATGATGGTGGTCTTTACTGGGCAAGAGTTTGGCAGTTCTGTTACTCTTTGAAAACAGTGCATCTAAGAAAATAAAGTGCCTGTCCTGTGGCTCATTTGGAATGCAGAAAGCATACGAGTCGCTGCGCAGCACTGCAAGAAAACCCTGAGAAGACAAGAAAAATGAAGGCAGCCACAATCTCATTTTCTGAGGGCTGCAAGTCAGCCAGGAAATGGCTATTATTCCATCGACACTGTCGGTATTAAGTTATTTCCTTCACTAAATACGAGAATGTTCATGAATATCTATTGAGTCTCAGATACTGGTGTCTACTGGCAGTATGGCTCACTGATTGTAGCTTTATATTCCTCTGACTACACACCTCAATCTCACATTGAAGTGAAAGACAATAGTATTTTAAATTGGTTAATAAATCTCTAGATGGATGCTCTTGGAAGGTGCATGAACTTAGTCTCTATTACAAGAATAAAAGTGATAACATTTTAACCAGTGAAATGCGTCCATTTCCTCAAGAGTTGTTATAGCATCTTGATAAATATATTATACACAGTGCATACAGTTTTTCTTTAATTACAGAGCAAAATGTAAATATAATATAGGATAAATACTGATTTCCAGTGTTTAGCTACTTCATTTGTATTTTATTGTGAGCACTGTCAGATGGCATCTAGTTGAAAACAGCTAGGACAGAAGTAACAAAAAGTGATAACAATACAATAACACTATTTGATAAGTAGCTTTTTTTTTTAATATGCATAAGATTCAATGTGTCCTATTCTTGGAAATACACACACACATATATAGATAGATAGATAGATAAATAGATAGAAAGATACATAGATAAATAGATGATAGATATCATACAAATGCTACAAATTTAGTTCATTTTTTTATTTTAATATAAGTTTAAAAAGCATATTTTTGTACATGTGTATCATTATTATATAGATTTATGATTTAGAACAGAAAACAATGAGGTATTTTTATTAATGTTATGTATTTATGTAGCGCTGCACAATCCCGTAGCACTGGGAAAATTCTGTAGATCCGAAATTAAAAATGTTCTTCATTGTTTTAACTAAACTGCAGTGAATTTTTGAAATTTGTCTTAAAGAGACAGTAAAGTCATTTTTTTCTTTCATGAGTCATAGGGGCATATCTATCAAGCTCTGTATGGAGTTTGAGGGCCCGTGTTTCTGGCGAGTGTTCAGGCTCGCCAGAAACACCAGTTATGAAGCAGCGGTTAAAGACCGCTGCTCAATAACCTGTCCGCCTGCTCTGAGGAGGCGGACAGACATCGCCACAATTCAACCCAATCGAATATAATCAGGTTGATTGATACCCCCTGCTAGCGGCCAATTGGCCGCGAATCTGCAGGGGCGGCGTTGCACCAGCACTTCACAAGAGCTGCTGGTGCAATGCTGAATGCGGAGAACGTATTGCTCTCCGCATTCAGCAATGTCTGTCGGACAGATAATAAATAGGCCCCATACAGTGCATGCTGTTTTAAACTTATCAATTTGCTTCTATTATCTCATTTGTTTTATTCTCTGATTTAATTTTGATAATATTAGTAAACTAGAAAGTTGTTAACAATTTTATGCTCTGAATCATGAAAGAAAATGTTTGGGGTTTCATATCCCTTAAATGCAATTGCCGCTTTTCTCTACAAGGAGATAGCCACACCCTTTTCTATGGTTAGTGATATTTTTATACTGTTTCTATTTCAATAAAGTTATGGGGGAAAAAAAGAGAAAAAGGAAACAAAACAAGAAAGAGGGCATATAAGCTGTTACTGTGAGATTTGGTTGTCTTGCAAGATGCAAAAAAAAAGGCAATTGTTCAATTAAAATTCCTTTAGGTCAATTTTAAGTTTTTGCTGTGTTTCTTACTGAGACAAAATGACAAATGATGTACTATATGTTACAATATAAAATGCACCTTTGTATGTTATGTAATGTGCTGCACTTAGGAATACAACCTGTAAAACCACATTACATTTTCATATTTCATACTTTGTAAAATAGGTCCAACAGTGCTGTTGAGTAGGGTGAAAAGTGTGTTTTTTGGGCATTTTAAATTTTCATGGGCAGAATAAAAAAAATTATTTTTCTTCAATCTAGAGGAAACTATATGGCTATCCTTACCATTAAGAAGCTTATAAAACAATATAAAATATAATTTAAATGGAGCAGAGCTAAGCCACGCAGGCTGATGGCGGTGTTTTAGGAGAGCTCCTTAACCCTCAAGCAGTGCATTAAATGTTTATATTATAAGTTGAACTCCCTTACTCACATACATGTTAACCTGGGTCTTGTGAACCCAAAACCATCCCTTATCACAGCTTAACACAGAGCCGCGGGAGCACCCAGCTGAAAGAAAAGATAGACTGCATCAGGGTAAGCCTTCACACCCTCATTCACACCACGGACGGGAGCCTGGAACAGCGGAATGGACAACTCATCTTCTCCCTTCAAGCACAGTAAGGCAAACGGAAGGAGGAAATCACTATCCAACTGCTGCAAGCCTCAGTCACTTACCGGTATAAGCCAGGGTAAGCCAGCAGACTGCATCAGCCACCACGCTGCAGTCACGGCCACAGGGCCTAAGTGCGCCACTCATCACATCTAGTCTCACACACCCGCTTGAGAGCCGCACACCAGATCACCGACTTACACTAAGCCCACACGCAGAGGGATAACTGTGGTCTAGCCCTTTAATATACATTGTGAGCTGGGCAGAAACGGCATCCACAGGTTGTGGTTGTGCACGCTAGTGAGGGAACTGAAAAACATCTATCCATCTTTGCTGAGGGGCACACGTGGGGGACAACTCAAATAACAGGCAATTAGTCTAAAGATCTACACAGGGGTTAAAGAAAAAAAAAAAGAAAAACAAATAATAATAAAAATAAACACCAAAAACAGAACAAGAAACTAAGGAAATCCTTGATACACCTGAACTCTGTAAAGCCATATATAACACGCATCTGCACTAACTGTAGCTGACGTCTGATATTGAACAGATTAAAAGGAACCTCAACATCCAAGCATAGCAAGTGGAGGCCTGCTCACCCACTCTATTAATTTTATTAACACGATCTTGAGATCCATATACTGGGTGTAGGATTGTGCAGAGTAACTGGCTTTCTCCCTTCATTTAACAAATAAATACAACAGTTGCTGATTTCACTTTCTGCAGTGTGAAATCACACCTTTCTCACTAAACAATTATTTGAACAGTGTCACACAGAGAGAGAGATGACCTCCTCATTGATCTGATTTCATCATAGCCAAATTAACATAGTGGAGGGAGGGCTGAAGGATGCCTTGCAAAAAACAGAACAAGGCTGACAAGAATACCCCAGTACGCACGCTTAGTAATTACTTAAAACAAGTTGAACATTCACCCGCACAACCAACGAACAACATGGGCACAGCCCAGCGTGTCCGTGATGCACAGCCTACGGGCACAGATGCGCAAGTACAACATATAATCACAAAAGAAGACCCGCGGCATCTATCTTCTAAGGAAGACATCAGAAACGCAGTTCAGGAGATGAGCAACTTATTTAACAACCTGAGAAGGGACATTTCGGTCTTGGATTCTAGAGTCTCCCAGGTGGAGGCTATGCAGCAAGAACATTCCACTTCAGTTAAGTCAATGAGCGCTGACATCTGTGGCAACTCAGAAATAATACAACAATTGTCAGACAAAATTGAAGATCTAGACAATAGGGGCCGGCGGAACAATTTATGTTTCAGAGGCATATCAGAAACCATACATCCTCCTGCTATTGACGGATATCTCCAAAGCCTGTTCCACACCTTGAAAGATTCCCCATCCTCACCTGATATAATACTAGAACGCGCCCATAGAGCACTATGGGCCAAACCTCCGCCCAAAGCCCCCCTTGAGATATAATCGTCCGCTTTTTAAATTATAAAGATAAGGAAGAGATCCTCAGATGCGCTTGACTCAAGCATCCAGTACATCATGCAGGTGAGGAGTTGCAAATTTTTTCAGACTTATCCAAAACTACTTTTCAAAAAAGAAGGGAATTAAGCCACATCACAACCAAACTACGGGCTCATAAAATTCAATACCGATGGGGCTTCCCGGTATCCATAGTAGCCACCCATCAGAATAAGTCTGCTGTATTCCACCCGGGATCAGATGAAAAAGGCATTCTTTGCGGGTCTCTCCATTGGCTCTGCCCAGCCACTTCAAGAACCGGCCCGCGGGACTGCATTATCTGGCACTTGAAATTATAAAACACAGCTACAGACTGCAGCAAACTAAAAGACTTTGAGGCAATTGGCCTTGAGTAACTGACACAGTATCCTTTTTAACATGGTACTTTATATTGTTGTTATAGGGATTATTAAAAGTCAATAGAAATAATTATTTTTGTGTTTACAGGTTGCGGGAGAGGTGGAAATGTATCTAAATATGCACGAGTCCGCTGACAATGGATTACTAATAAGTTTAATGTAAGAATTAGGGGATGACCACTTTTAAAACCCCTTTAGGTCCGACATATCATACCCCATTTGTGGATCACACTGTAGCTATCTTGGGAACCATACTTATCCTCAAAAGAGTATATATTATTTACTATGCAACTGGGCTAACGGTTATTCTCAAAGTCTCAAAACGTTAATTAAATATGCCCAATCAATAGATGTGTCCCCTCTTATTGTGACATTGCATCCCTCCTTACATGTGCTTTCCTCAAATTTTTTCATACTAACATGGAGGTATTAGCATTCCTTCATTTACATATTATCTAATAGGGGCACACAGCTTCTTCATCCCAATAGCTTAATTTCCCTATGTGGGTCCCCCCCCGCTTTCCCCAAAGACTAGCATCTGCACCATATGTATACCCCACACCCATTCTCTCCTATTTTCCTTTCCCTCCTATCCTCCCCTACCCCTCCCTCCATCCCTGTCCTCCAATCACAGCCTCCCCACTGGACAACTTATAATGGCCATCTCTCCGCATTCCCAGGTTATAGGATCCTAACACTTTTAGGGGTTTAACAGTTATCCTACAGTTATTTCTTCTTGTACTACCCTGTTTAAACCTTTTGTCTTGCACCTTACTGTTTTGATATTGTTGATACATATTAGTGTATCGGTTATCTGGATATACATTGTGTATTTCGCTGACCGTACATATACACCGGGTCTCATTTCCTATCTGACAGTCTTCACTTTTCTCGCCCTTTCTTTTTAAGCTTACCCAGCCCTTCCATCTCTACCTTTACCCTTTCACCCCGCTTCTCCTACCCTTTTTTCCCCTTCTAAAGGTTTTTTCCTTTTTTTTTTTTCTAAATGAATCAACGGCTTAGTAAATTTGGCTCGTATTGCCTGACGCTGACTACGGTCAACGCTAAAGGATTGAATAGTCCAGGTAAGCGGTCCATCACTTTTAGTGCCCTAAAAAACTTAAACAGTCATGTGCTGTTTTTTCAGGAAACACATTTCCGGAGGGGAAGGGAGCCGAAATGGTTCAACTCACAATATCCCACAGCTCACTTTGCCTCGGGACAATCAAAAATAGGAGGTGTGGGAATTCTGATCCACCAGTCACTACCCTTAAAAATTACTAATGTAGTAAAAGACCCAGAGGGCAGATACCTGATAATGACAGGAACTATATGAGCATCCAATCACCTTAGCTACTCTGTACTGCCCAAACATTGACCAACACCTCTTGGTAACCAAAGTTCTAAAAATCCTCCTGGACATGGTGAAAGGCACAATCTTTCTTTCTGGGGACTTTAATATTACCATGGATGTACAGCTAGACACTTCAAACAGCTCAGCTAGTACCCCACACAAAGTGATTAAATCTGTAAAAAATTCACTCTTTAACACCCAACTGCATGACGTCTGGCGCACACTACACCCAACAGAAAAAGACTTCACGTATTATTCACCACCACACAACAAATACTCTTGCATAGATTATTTCTATACTGATTCAAACGGTCTTGATATAGTCACTACCTGTTCCATAGGCCCTATATCGTGGTCAGACCATGCACCAGTCACATGCTCAGTACAATGGCCTGACATACCACCCACGGCCTACATTTGGAGACTATACGATTGTCTACTGAACAACCCTATCATCAAATTAGACATTCAAAAAACTTTGGAAGAATATCTTACACATAACAATCCCCAGCACACCTCATATATAAATGTCTGGGAAGCGCACAAGTGGGTCATATGGGGAGAATTCCTTAAGCATAAGGCACGCCTCACCAAACAATATAGATTAAAACACACACAACTAATACAAACCATAACACAGCTAGAAGAGTTACACAAAAAAAAACACTAGACATAACCTCCAAGAACGAGACATTGCCAGAAAGGACCTTAACACACACCTCATGAAGGCTTACCAACGCAAGAACCTACATGTGAAACAACAATATTACGAAGGAGGCAATAAGCCTGGGAAATTGCTGGCCAGAGCAGTACGTAGAAAGCAACTAAAAACACATGTACACCACATACAAAACTCAGACGGGTCGGTGATAAAAGGCAGCAAACAGATCGCTAACTCTTTTCACTCCTATTACCAAACACTGTACAACATAAGCCAGACCCCAGACACATTAGATACCGCAGAGGACATACGCTCCAGGGAACGCATGATAGATCAATATGTAGCAACTCTAACTCTGCCACAGCTGGAACCGGAACAAAGAGATACCCTAGACTCAAACATTACTGTAGATGAACTTAAGCAGGCTATTAAAGATTTCCCTAGTGGGAAAAGTCCAGGCCCAGATGGATTCTCCTTAAGATATTACAAGGTTTTTGGTGATACATTAGGACCTCTGATGCTTCAACTTTTTAATAATTTGATAGAATCACCATCACTCCCTAATACAATGCTTGAAGCACATATAACAGTCCTACCCAAACCAGGCAAACCTCCCAATTCACCGGCTAATTTTAGACCCATCTCTTTGCTAAATTTAGACATAAACATTCTAGCTAAAATATTAGCGAACCGCCTTAACAAATACCTTACAAACCTTGTATCAACAGATCAAGTTGGTTTTGTCCCGGGCAGGGAGGCACGAGATAACACCAACAAGGTAATCCAGATCCTAAATCTTGCTCAGGTTGAGGTAGTGCCTATGGCACTCTTCTCGACGGATGCGGAGAAGGCCTTCGACCGGGTCCACTGGCTCTTCCTACGCCGGGTCATGAAGGCCATGAACTTTGGAGATCCCTTCCTTAATATGACTTATCTCTTTACTCGGCCCCCAACGCCCGGATCAGAGTTAATGGTACATTATCAAAAACTTTCAACATAACAAATGGGACCAGACAAGGGTGCCCGTTATCACCCCTGCTATTTGCCCTCTCGATTGAGGCATTGGCTCAAAAGGTACGACTTAACCCTAAAATCAAGGGGGTACAGATTGGTGACGTGGAACATAAACAGGCTTTATACGCTGATGATGTCCTATACACCCTTTGTAACACAGAGTCGTCAGTCCCTGAGCTTCTCACGGAGCTCGCAACATACAGAAAACTTTCTAACTTTCACTTAAATCTCTCAAAATCTGAACTCCTCCATATTAAATCTCCGCCTGATCAAGTCCAATTCGTAGCAAAAAATGACGGGGTCCCCATAGCTGTTAATAAACTGAAATATTTAGGCATCTATCTGCAAAATCTTCTGACCTATTTAAAAATAACTATATCACCCTTCGGAAGGAAATAATTAATGACCTGTCCTCCTGGAGGAAGAAAACATTATCTTGGCTAGGAAAGATAGGCTTAATTAAAATGAACATCTTGCCCCGCATCTTATATATAATGCAAACAGTACCAATACACCTACCTACAGACTTTCTCCCTCATTTGCAAAAATCATTAGAACAGTTTATCTGGTCTGGCATTAAGCCCAGAATACCTAGAAGGACATTATACCTTCCCAGAGACAGGGGAAGATTGGGGTTCCCCGACCTAGCACTGTATAGAAGGGCCATACTCTTACAGAGGTTAACTGAATGGGCACACAACACCACTCAAAAACAGTGGGTCAGAATAGATGGCCAAATTCTGCATTCCAACAATGTTGCATCCCTAGCCTGGATTCCTGTATCAAAACGCCCAAATTTGATATATAAATACCACTTAATGACAGAAACCCTTCTCGAATGGGATAGACTAATATCCACCAGCACACACATATCATCCATTCCCTCACCAATGACGCTGATCCTAGAGAATCCAGAACTACCATACTTTGACTTAAGTAGGCGCATGTGCTCTCCTCATAACTTGAGACTGGGCATCCTACACTTTGCACTTGCGGGGGGTAGACTACACCCACAACAGCAGATAGCAGAGATACATGGGAATATTTTCTCATCTTGACTAAGATATCATCAACTCTCTCACTTCTTAATGCACCATAAAAACAAAGCTGAATTCCTTAGGGAACTCACCCCTTTCGAAATCCTATGCACAGGGCTCGCCCCACCAAAAAGACTGATTTTGAAAATATACAAACTGCTCCTCACCCCTCCGGAAACACACTTACCTACTTACACCATCACATGGAATAGAGATCTCAATAACACAATTGACGAGGAGGATTGGCTTGAGTCATTTAGAATGACTAAGCGCTCTTCTGTGTCGGCTACTGTCCAGGAAATACAACTCAAGTTGTTAACTCGATGGTACTACACTCCCGCTAGACTCCACCAGTTCTTCCCAGCGGCCTCTACAGCATGTTGGAGGGGGTGCGGTAAGATAGGTACACTCATACATACATGGTGGGCTTGTCCCAAACTGACAAACTATTGGACGACTGTTCTCTGGGAAATGACAAACAAACTCAATACACACATACCAGTTACACCTGAGACTATTTTATTTCTGCATCTCCCTGATAATTTGGGTAGGCAGGAGCAAAGAGGCTTATTCCCAGACACTGGAAGTCTGGGGAGATACCCACTCTCGTTGAATGGTGTTCCGCCGTTGATGAGTTACTAAACCTGGAAGGGCTACACTACTACAAGTGCAACCAAATGGTTGTATATGACATGATGCTGGCTACTTGGAACCCCTGCTCTACATAATTTATATAGCCAGAGACTCCTAATTGTAGAGCCAACCTCCACATGATTGAGGCCGTACCCTCGACAGATTGTGTGTTTTTTTCTCTTTTTTTTTTTTTCCCTCCTTCTTTACCCTCTCCCCTTCTCCCTACCCCCTCCTCTCCTTTTTCTTTCCCCCTGATGCTCCCTTTCTCACCCTTCGGAAACATACTTAACTTCTCCTCTTTAACCGGTGTAGGTGTGTGGTCCCATTTTGAATATGTTGTTTAAACAATAAAGGTTTATATAATCGTTTGTTAAAAAATATGTTGAAAAGTCAAGCTTTGTTTATCAACGTTCATTGTCACAGTACCCAGACAACTCCGATATATCGCAGACGAGGGCAGCCTAGGGCCCCACGAGTCTCCAGAGGGGATTCCCCTCAAGCTAAGAGTAGGAGTTGGACATTATCACTTAGTAAAAAGAAAGACTTTACTGTTATCCTATGCGGGTACTTATCTGTATAAATGGTATGTTTTGAACACTACTCTACTCTGTGAAATGTATGTTTGAAATCACAATAAAGCTTGTTTGAAAAAAAAAAATATATAATTTAAACAAATAAAAAATTCTGATTCTATCACATTTTAATAGTTCCTTTAAATTTAAATAACATGTTTAATTCTATATCACTTTAGCTGTAAAAATACAAATAAATGAAAATTAGAGGTGTGCACTGTGAAACAATTGGTTCTAATACATTTTTCTGAATAAATACTCGGGAAAATGAATTTCCATGAATATTTGTTTCCTGTGCTATTCAGTATTCATTTTATTTTAAACAAAACAAATACTTGAATTTACACAAATTTCAGGAAACTAATGTAAATGTTCAAACACAAGGTGAAAAAGTTCACCTGTAGCTTTATACTTACCTTTAGCATGATGCAGAGTCTCTCTAACCCGCTCCTCTTCTTCACAGAGCCTTGGCTGCATCAATAGAAGCACCCAAGCCCTGCCCTAGAGGAGAATGTCCTTTAGCGCAGGCCCTTGGAGTCGCCATGCTAAGCCTCTGTAAAGAAGAGGAGTGGGTTAGCATGACTCTCCAGTGAGCTAAAGATAAGTATTAATCATTTAAAGGAAACTAATGAATACTAACACATTTTTGTCAGTATTTATTAGTTTTCTTTTTGGATGCATTAATTTGAGAATTTGTTTAGTGGCAATAAAACAAATATCTCAGTTTTGTTTAATAAATAGCATTCTTTATGCAAATGAAAGCACATGCCTAATGAAAATAATAAATTTCCAGAAAGTCTCAAAACAAGTTACTATGTTTAGCTGTATTTTCATTTGCAGACGGTAGAGGAATATGTACTATTCTAGAAAGGGATCTAGTGTCTCTGAAAAATCATATATATATACAGAGCCTCACAAAGTGGATACAGTATCAGCATGACATTTACACCAATATACTGTTGATGTCTTATGTCATAATACAGACAATTGTCTTTTGTATTTGTCACTTAATTAATGGTACAGCCACCATTTATGTATTTCCACTGAGTTTTTTCTTTCCATAATTTTTTGTATCACTTTTAATACAAGTAAGACTACATATAAATGTGAAAAAGAACTCAGATAAGTCATTCACACCCAATTTGTAAACTGAGGACTAGATTACAAGTGGGGTGTTAATATTAGCACACTTGATATAAGAATATCGCGGGCACGTTAATTTACTTTCGCTAGAGTGCAATCAAATTTAACATATGTCAGGTTAGTGAGACTGAAAACCTGGCATAAAGATTTGGATTAATATATATATATATATATATATATATATATATATATATATATATATATATAGTCATTCTGGTATTAAGTACTCACTGGACTTCAGTCAACGGGTAAAAATCAAACTCTTCCTCAGAGATAAGAGAATATACAAAATAAGTGCAGTTCTAGCTTTTTCCCCGTATATAAATATATATGGATTGAATAGTGGATAACGGAGTCCATGCAACTAGGTCCCAGAGTCAGTTGTGGGGTAATTTTTCCTAAATTACCCCTAAGTGGTAAATGTTAAAAGAAGAGTGAGATGGTAGCATATATATTCAGATATACAGTTGCAAGAAAAAGTATGTGAAACCTTTGGAATGATATGGATTTCTGCACAAATTGGTCATAAAATGTGATCTGATCATCATCTAAGTCACAACAATAGACAATCACAGACTGCTTAAACTAATAACACACAAAGAATGAAATGTTGCCATGTTTTTATTGAATACACCCTGTAAACATTCACAGTGCAGGTGGAAAAAGTATGTGAACCCCTAGACTAATGACATCTCCAAGAGCTAATTGGAGTGAGATGTCAGCCAACTGGAGTCCAATCAATGAGATGAGATTGGAGGTGTTGGTTACAGCTGCCCTGCCCTATAAAAAACACACACCAGTTCTGGGTTTGCTTTTCACAAGAAGCATTGCCTGATGTGAATGATGCCTCGCACAAAAGAGCTCTCAGAAGACCTACGATTAAGAATTGTTGACTTGCATAAAGCTGGAAAGGGTTATAAAAGTATCTCCAAAAGCCTTGCTGTTCATCAGTCCACGGTAAGACAAATTGTCTATAAATGGAGAAAGTTCAGCACTGCTGCTACTCTCCCTAGAAGTGGCCGTCCTGTAAAGATGACTGCAAGAGCACAGCACAGACTGCTCAATGAGGTGAAGAAGAATCCTAGAGTGTCAGCTAAAGACTTACAAAAGTCACTGGCAAATGCTAACATCCCTGTTAGCGAATCTACAATACGTAAAACACTAAACAAGAATGGATTTCATGGGAGGATACCACAGAGGAAGCCACTGCTTTCCAAATAAAACATTGCTGCACATTTACAGTTTGCACAAGAGCACCTGGATGTTCCACAGCAGTACTGGCAAAATATTCTGTGGACAAATGAAACCAAAGTTGAGTTGTTTGTAATAAACACACAACACTATGTGTGGTGAAAAAGAGGCACAGCACACCAACATCAAAACCTCATCCCAACTGTAAAGTATGGTGGTGGGGGCATCATGGTTTGGGGCTGCTTTGCTGCGTCAGGGCCTGGACAGATTGCTATCATCGAAGGAAAAATGAATTCCCAAGTTTATCAAGATATTTTGCAGGAGAACATAAGGCCATCTGTCTACCAGCTGAAGCTCAACAGAAGATGGGTGTTGCAACAGGACAATGACCCAAAGCATAGAAGTATATCAACAACAGAATGGCTTAAACAGAAGAAAATACGCCTTCTGAAGTGGCCCAGTCAGAGTCCTGACCTCAACCCGATTGAGATGCTGTGGCATGACCTCAAGAAAGCGATTCACACCAGACATCCCAAGAATATTGCTGAACTGAAACAGTTCTGTAAAGAGGAATGGTCAAGAATTACTCCTGACCGTTGTGCACGTCTGATCTGCAACTACAGGAAACGTTTGGTTGAAGTTATTGCTGCCAAAGGAGGTTCAACCAGTTATTAAATCCAAGGGTTCACATACTTTTTCCACCTGCACTGTGAATGTTTACATGGTGTGTTCAATAAAAACATGGCAACATTTCATTCTTTGTGTGTTATTAGTTTAAGCAGACTGTGATTGTCTATTGTTGTGACTTAGATGATGATCAGATCACATTTTATAACCAATTTGTGCAGAAATCCATATCATTCCAAAGGGTTCACATACTTTTTCTTGCAACTGTATACATACATTTTCCAAGGTGCAAAATTATCCTGTATAGTCAGTGCAAAACATATCCCCTTGTGAATGTTCTACTTACATAAAGTTACCTCAATCTTTATGAGTTAAGAGCTGACAGTGTACTAAAGGTATCCACTCTCCTTCCACATTACTCTCATTCCTCTGGTGCAAATATTTGTTTTGCGGTCTAAGTAAAGGCTCTCCGGTGTCAGACACAAACCAAAAAGAAAAACATAGTAATAGTGCAATATTGTTTTAATAAAAGTACATGCTATATCTATAATTACACCGCTAGCCCCCTGGATTTTGCTCTCACATATCTGCCCTCAATAGTAGGAGGTAACAGAGAGAGACATTGTATATATCGGTATTTTTACATCCAGTAAAGGGTTGCTAGTAAGAGTGTTCTTATGCTGTATAATTTTATATTAGTTTTGCTAATATGTATTAGCCTAAAATCTCAGGCATATTACTATAAAATCAAAATCAAGGTACAGCCTGTTCAAAATCATCCTTATGCGCTTTGAAGGTCACCAATATTGCCTTTTTTGTTAGAGGAAAAATGTACTGCAATACCAAAGTTTAGTTTAAAAGTGAAGAACTAATTCCACGAATGATAGACAACATGAGTTTTTTTTATCATGCAGATGTTAATGTGTTCAAGACTTTTGCTCAAATGCACAAAATAACGCTAATATGTTTTTGTTTTTTGTACTCTACTTGTAATTAGGGCCTATGTGCTTGTCTAAATGAAAGTAGTAAAAAAAATATTAAATAATATAACAATCTATAATATAGAGGCTGATAGTTTTTAAATATTATAGAGTTTGTTGGAAGAAGTGTTGGCACTTAGACACTGGACAATAACATTCAGTAGTCAGTTCTCTAGAACACTGAACTGGCTGCATAATAGGATATGGCAGGTCTATGATTAAGGCAGTGTAAAAGCCAAAATGCGTAAGACTGTTTCTTTTACCTGTGATTTTATTGTGATTCTGATGCATATTCTACAAACTGTATTTTTTACATACGTGACCACAGTTTTTGGAAAACTTACTTAGGAAGATAGTTCAATCACACCAAGATAACTAACTGAATATGTTTGTAAATGATTGCATTAGAAGAAGAAAAAAGGACAACTGTAAAAAAGATTAGGGTTATTGCATCCTCAGAGCTCTGGTTAACTGTTTTTCAAAACAAAAAATTGTTTCAAAACACATAAAAAATACATTATAAAGTACGTTTATGTATAATATATATATATATATATATATATATATATATATATATATATATATATATCTTTGTAGAAAAGGAGGGCACTCACAGGAATTATTAATTATTATTAATTGTTCCTCAGGGATAACTGATTACAAGCTGGATTAAGATAAAAACCTCTCTAGAAGAAGGTTTAAAGAAAGAGCCAAAACGTCGACTATGACTATTCATGTATAAAATTTGATGTTTTGAAAATAATATCAATTGTTGAAATTAATTATTCCTGTGAGTGCCCTCCTTTTCTACAATTATCTACACACGACTTTTGAGGATTGCACCCAGGTTATCATTACACCACAGAGGATGGAGTGCTGGGTCACCGGCTATTTGACATTATATATATAATAGATTTTTTTTGGTATATATATATATATACAGTATCTCACAAAAGTTAGTACACCCAGCCATTAATGTCTAAACTGTTGGCAACGAAAGTGAGTACACCCCTTAGTGGAAATGTCCAAATTGGGCCCAATTAGCCATTTTCCCTCCCCGGTGTCATGTGACTCGTTAGTGTTACAAGGTCTCAGGTGTGAATGGGGAGCAGGTGTGTTAAATTTGGTGTTATCGCTCTCACACTTACAAAGATAATGGTCACTGGAAGTTCAACATGGCACCTCATGGCAAAGAACTCTCTGAGGATCTGAAAAAAAGAATTGTTGCTCTACATAAAGATGGCCTAGGCTATAAGAAGATTGCCAAGACCCTGAAACTGAGCTGCAGCACAGTGGGCAAGACCATACAGCGGTTTCACAGGACAGGTTCCACTCAGAACAGGCCTCGCCATGGCCAACCAAAGAAGTTGAGTGCATGTGCTTAATGTCATATCCAGAGGTTGTCTTTGGGAAATAGACGTATGAGTTCTGCCAGCATTGCTGCAGAGGTTGAAGGTGTGGAGGGTCAGCTCATAACATACACTGTACACTGCATCAAATTGGTCTGCATGGCTGTCGTCCCAGAAGGAAGCCTCTTCTAAAGATGATGCACAAGAAAGCCAGCAAACAGTTTTCTGAAGACAAGCAGACTAAGGACAAGGATTACTGGAACCATGTCCTGTGGTCCGATGAGACCAAGATAAACTTATTTGGTTCAGATGGTGTCAAGCATGTGTGATGACAACCAGCTGAGAAGTACAAACACAAATGACAACATGTACTGTGACATACTGAAGCAGAGCATGATCCCCTCCCTTCAGAGACTGTGCTGCAGGGCAGTATTCCAACATGATAACAACCCCAAACACACCTCCAAGACATCCACTGCCTTGCTAAAGAAGCTGAGGGTAAAGGTGATGGACTGGCTAAGCACGTCTCCAGACCTAAACCCTATTGAGCATCTGTGGGGCATCCTCAAATGGAAGGTGGGGAGCACAAGGTCTCTAACATCCACCAGCTCCGTGATGTCATCAAGGAGGAGTAAAAGAGGACTTTAGTGGCAACCTGTAAAGCTCTGGTAAACTCCATGGCAAAGAGGGTTAAGGCAGTGCTAGAAAATAATGATGGCCACACAAAATATTGATACTTTGTGCCCAATCTGGACATTTCCACTTAGGGGTTTACTCTCTTTTGTTGAGAACGGTTTAGACATTAATGGCTGTGTGTTGAATTATTTTGAGGGGCAGCAAATTTACACTGTTATACAGGCTGTACACTCACTACTTTACATTGTAGCAAAGTGTCACTTCTTCAGTGTTGTCACATTAAAAGATATAATAAAATATTTACAAAACTGTTAGGGGTGTACTCACTTTTGTGAGCTACTGTATGTATATATATATATATATATATATATATATATATATATATATATATATACAACCACTGGTCTTACTCAATTCATTTACTAGTGATGTGACATTTTGGGGATACAGCTCCCCTTCCTCAGACTGTTTGGCACTGAGGAAGGGGAGCTGTATTCCCGAAATGTCAAAACACAAGTAAATTAATTGAAAAAGACCAGTGAGTGCAGCTTGTGGTTGTTTCTTCGATTAATATTTGCTAGCACCCTGGCAGCTGACTGTGGACCAGATTACAAGTGGAGCGCTAAATATCAATTTCTTGAAAGTGATATCTGCTCTTTACTGAGTAATAGTAGTGTATGTTAATGTGCACTGGTTATACAAGTTGATAGCAATGTGAATAAGAGCTCACTTTTGCATTGCTATAAGCATTGCACTCATGAGAGCACGCTTCCATGGGCTCCAATGGGAGCCTCATTCTGAAACTATCAGACATGGCACAGAACCAAAGCACAGCGAAGGGAGTAAGTCATGTAGTGATGGAAGCTAACTGTAAATATATATATATACAGGGAGTGCAGAATTATTAGGCAAATGAGTATTTTGACCACATCATCCACTTTATGCATGTTGTCTTACTCCAAGCTGTATAGGCTCGAAAGCCTACTACCAATTAAGCATATTAGGTGATGTGCATCTCTGTAATGAGAAGGGGTGTGGTCTAATGACATCAACACCCTATATCAGGTGTGCATAATTATTAGGCAACTTCCTTTCCTTTGGCAAAATGGGTCAAAAGAAGGACTTGACAGGCTCAGAAAAGTCAAAAATATTGAGATATCTTGCAGAGGGATGCAGCACTCTTAAAATTGCAAAGCTTCTGCAGCGTGATCATCGAACAATCAAGCGTTTCATTCAAAATAGTCAACAGGGTCGCAAGAAGCGTGTGGAAAAACCAAGGCGCAAAATAACTGCCCATGAACTGAGAAAAGTCAAGCGTGCAGCTGCCAAGATGCCACTTGCCACCAGTTTGGCCATATTTCAGAGCTGCAACATCACTGGAGTGCCCAAAAGCACAAGGTGTGCAATACTCAGAGACATGGCCAAGGTAAGAAAGGCTGAAAGACGACCACCACTGAACAAGACACACAAGCTGAAACGTCAAGACTGGGCCAAGAAATATCTCAAGACTGATTTTTCTAAGGTTTTATGGACTGATGAAATGAGAGTGAGTCTTGATGGGCCAGATGGATGGGCCCGTGACTGGATTGGTAAAGGGCAGAGAGCTCCTGTCCGACTCAGACGCCAGCAAGGTGGAGGTGGAGTACTGGTTTGGGCTGGTATCATCAAAGATGAGCTTGTGGGGCCTTTTCGGGTTGAGGATGGAGTCAAGCTCAACTCCCAGTCCTACTGCCAGTTTCTGGAAGACACCTTCTTCAAGCAGTGGTACAGGAAGAAGTCTGCATCCTTCAAGAAAAACATGATTTTCATGCAGGACAATGCTCCATCACACGTGTCCAAGTACTCCACAGCGTGGCTGGCAAGAAAGGGTATAAAAGAAGAAAATCTAATGACATGGCCTCCTTGTTCACCTGATATGAACCCCATTGAGAACCTGTGGTCCATCATCAAATGTGAGATTTACAAGGAGGGAAAACAGTACACCTCTCTGAACAGTGTCTGGGAGGCTGTGGTTGCTGCTGCACGCAATGTTGATGGTGAACAGATCAAAACACTGACAGAATCCATGGATGGCAGGCTTTTGAGTGTCCTTGCAAAGAAAGGTGGCTATATTGGTCACTGATTTGTTTTTGTTTTGTTTTTGAATGTCAGAAATGTATATTTGTGAATGTTGAGATGTTATATTGGTTTCACTGGTAAAAATAAATAATTGAAATGGGTATATATTTGTTTTTTGTTAAGTTGCCTAATAATTATGCACAGTAATAGTCACCTGCACACACAGATATCCCCCTAAAATAGCTATAACTAAAAACAAACTAAAAACTACTTCCAAAACTATTCAGCTTTGATATTAATGAGTTTTTTGGGTTCATTGAGAACATGGTTGTTGTTCAATAATAAAATGAATCCTCAAAAATACAACTTTGCCTAATAATTCTGCACTCCCTGTATATATATGTATATATATATATATATATATATATATATATATATAGATAGATAGATAGATAGATAGATAGATAGATAGATAGATAGAAGAAAGAATGCGCAAGATACCTCTTCAGACCGGTGTAAAGTAAAAAATTCCAAAATGTATTTATCCAAGTTTAAAAACAGACAAACCGTAGCACGGTGTGTAGACATATAAAATCACATCAGTGTGGACAGGAACGTTGCATACATGTTTCGTGCCTGCGCACTTGATCACTGCATAGGTAGTTACCTGTGCACACCTCCTTTTTAAAGGGACAAACTCCCTTGATATATTAAAGAGACAGTATCTGCATAAATATTGGTGTACTATATTTCTTACAATAAGCTTGTGGCCTAAATACTTTTTAGTAAATTCATTTTAATCATTTGATATTATTTCTTGTATATATCTCAAATAAATTTAGTAATTTAGACCTACTAAGGAAAAAATTATTATTAAATAGAAAGAAACAAAGAGAAAAGTAAAGCATATTCCTCAGAAAACTGCTATGTTACATGGACTCCTCACTGTAATTAATAACAGAAAAAATATGTAGTAAATATAATATTAGGAGAAGGACACATATTAACTCATGTAAATGTGTCAAGATCTCTCCTAATATTAAGGCCATATGGAATGGTAGTTTTAAGAACAAACATCCAGTAAATTTCTCTTTTGTTTAGTTTGTTCTCTCTACTACCTCCCCTTTTCCAAACAGGAATATGATCTATACCTTGAATGGTCAGTTTAGAACTGTCTGAATTGTGACATTCCCTACAGTGTCTTGCTACTGGGGTATCAGAATCTATGTCTTCCAGTGATCTAAGGTGTTGTAGAAATCTATCCTTTAAGGAACGTTTAGTTTTCCCTGTGTACTGTTTGCCACATTGTTGGCAAGTTAATAGATACACAATATGTGTAAATATATATGTTTATAAGCATATACATATATATTTACTGGGAACACAAGGTTTCCGTAGACCACAATGTAAAGGCACTTTTCAGTACCGTTTTTTTTTTTTCTAACACTCCATTCCTGCCAACTTTAGCCCCAAAATACTGCCTTATGCAGTTATTTAATGAACAAATAAAAATGCAATTTTTTTTAATTTTTTTTATAAACTACCCTACACTGTATTTTGGGGGCTTTTGGAGTACATTTATAAAATTAAACAGAGATCTTATCTCTGGTTAATTCTAATCGCTACTGTGAGCTCGCTGTACTAATAACCAGCTACTTGTAATGGCTGGTTATTTATTGCGCACGCACAAACAGGCAAATTTATTGTAAATTTATTGTAAATATACTTTATTAAATATGAATATTGCATAAATATGATTTATCATGTTTTCAGCTACATAACTGTAAGGGGCTCCAATGCACTATATATATGTTTTTATTTGTTTATATGTCTGTAAATACATATGTACACATATAAATACACATGTACACAAATATAAACACACACTAATACACTAATCCTCTGATGAAGAAGGCTAAAATAAGCTGTAAAACGCCTTCAAAACACGTTAGGAATAATACAGTGAGGTTTTACACACCACTTGGGCTATCACTGATCCCTCACATACATTTGCGCACCAGGGTGTTTTTAATATTTGGATGGACTGCTTGACTGCTTTCACAAGATGTGTTTCTGATACCTCATATGTTAATTGAGGTTTGAAAGTGTAAGCGCGTTTTACCAATGTGGTTTTAATAATAAAAATGTAGCTATTTTATCCAAACGGTGTTGCACTATCCTGTGTGTGTTTTGTCTTTTACACATAGCTATCTTTTGGAGCTGAGTGACGTGGGGAGAGGAGAGTGGATCTGCACCAGGGAGTGTTCAGATATCGGATCGCAATCCAGCTGGGGAGCTCACAGTTTAACTATTCATGCGGCACTTACCTCATTTGATTGAGTTTTTTTTTTTTTGTAAGTAGGAATTTTACCTATTATCACTGGTTTTGAGCATACCAACTGGTCTGGATATTGGAACAAAGTTTTTTCCTTCACCTGGGAACATTGGGCTTGACCACTTTGGCTCCTATTCAATTATCTGAGGGGATTTTTTTTATCATCATCTGTATTTATTTTCCTCCTTGTACTGATATTTATCAAAGCACTATATTTGCACTTTATATATCTGGACGGTCGAGGAATTCTAGCTTTATAAGACGGGATTTATTCACTAGAATCCCCACTTGATGTTATTCTATGCTTCTAATATAGAAGTGTTTTACATTTTAGTGATCTTTATTGCATAGTATATAAAGTGTTCAGATACGTGTATTAGTCTGGTACATTCTTTGTTTGTTGAATCATATACTTTTAAATTATTAATGTATTTTTTTTTTATTTTTTAACTTTATTTCACTTGTACCATTCACTCATTTGATATTTTTCTTGATATATACACATACAGTAATACGTATATATTATCCCTCGTTTTTATACTTTGAAATAATCCTTTCCTGCACCTACAACTTATCTTTGTAGTCATTTTTTTAATTCTCATAGACAGTGGACTTGCAGGGGTGGGGGCCCCTACTAGTACACTGTTTGGCTTTGGGCAGCATCTCAGGATTCTTTAAGGTCTAATATTGGACTTTAAGGGGCATTCTACCACTTAGTGCTGTGTTTCTGTCCTCTTTCTATCTACAAATATAAACATATATATATAAATAATGGAAGCAACAGGGAGTTGCTGAGACAAGGGGAGTGCAGCTGAATTGCTGCAGTTGAAAATGCTTGATTATAAGCCAAAATATTGATGTCTTGAAAAAGGCTTGTGACTAAGACGAAACGTCCACAATTCTGATGTGTTTTTAAAAATTAAAGAAATACGGAATAATCATTTTAAGATCTAAGAGGTCCCTTCATTGACTGATGATATTGTATATATATATATATATATATATATATATATATATATATATATTTATATATATATATATATATATATATACAGGGAGTGCAGAATTATTAGGCAAATTAGTATTTTGACCACATCATCCTCTTCATGCATGTTGTCTTACTCCAAGCTGTATAGGCTCGAAAGCCTACTACCAATTAAGCATATTAGGTGATGTGCATCTCTGTAATGAGAAGGGGTGTGGTATAATGACATCAACACCCTATATCAGGTGTGCATAATTATTAGGCAACTTCCTTTCCTTTGGCAAAATGGGTCAAAAGAAGGACTTGACAGGCTCAGAAAAGTCAAAAATAGTGAGATATCTTGCAGAGGGATGCAGCACTCTTAAAATTGCAAAGCTTCTGAAGCGTGATCATCGAACAATCAAGCGTTTCATTCAAAATAGTCAACAGGGTCGCAAGAAGCGTGTGGAAAAACAAAGGCGCAAAATAACTGCCCATGAACTGAGAAAAGTCAAGCGTGCAGCTGCCAAGATGCCACTTGCCACCAGTTTGGCCATATTTCAGAGCTGCAACATCACTGGAGTGCCCAAAAGCACAAGGTGTGCAATACTCAGAGACATGGCCAAGGTAAGAAAGGCTGCAAGACGACCACCACTGAACAAGACACACAAGCTGAAACGTCAAGACTGGGCCAAGAAATATATCAAGACTGATTTTTCTAAGGTTTTATGGACTGATGAAATGAGAGTGAGTCTTGATGGGCCAGATGGATGGGCCCGTGGCTGGATTGGTAAAGGGCAGAGAGCTCTAGTCCGACTCAGACACCAGCAAGGTGGAGGTGGAGTACTGGTTTGGGCTGGTATCATCAAAGATGAGCTTGTGGGGCCTTTCCAGGTTGAGGATGGAGTCAAGCTCAACTCCCAGTCCTACTGCCAGTTTCTGGAAGACACCTTCTTCAAGCAGTGGTACAGGAAGAAGTCTGCATCCTTCAAGAAAAACATGATTTTCATGCAGGACAATGCTCCATCACACGCGTCCAAGTACTCCACAGCGTGGCTGGCAAGAAAGGGTATAAAAGAAGAAAATCTAATGACATGGCCTCCTTGTTCACCTGATCTGAACAACATTGAGAACCTGTGGTCCATCATCAAATGTGAGATTTACAAGGAGGTAAAACAGTACACCTCTCTGAACAGTGTCTGGGAGGCTGTGGTTGCTGCTGCACGCAATGTTGATGGTGAACAGATCAAAACACTGACAGAATCCATGGATGGCAGGCTTTTGAGTGTCCTTGCAAAGAAAGGTGGCTATATTGGTCACTGATTTGTTTTTGTTTTGTTTTTGAATGTCAGAAATGTATATTTGTGAATATTGAGATGTTATATAGGTTTCACTGGTAAAAATAAATAATTGAAATGGGTATATATTTGTTTTTTGTTAAGTTGCCTAATAATTATGCACAGTAATAGTCACCTGCACACACAGATATCCCCCTAAAATAGCTATAACTAAAAACAAACTAAAAACTACTTCCAAAACTATTCAGCTTTGATATTAATTAGTTTTTTGGGTTCATTGAGAACATGGTTGTTGTTCAATAATAAAATTAATCCTCAAAAATACAACTTGCCTAATAATTCTGCACTCCCTGTATGTATGTGTTTCTATGTTAAAGCCCTGTGCATGCCTTTTTTTCCCTAACACCTGGGACCTCATATCTTTGAGCCCTTATAGCTTTTAAATGCAATTTTTTTTTAATAATTATAATGTATTTTTGATGTTTTGTGTGCAACTTTTTAGTTGAACATAACAGTTAACCAGAGCTCTGAAGTCTTGCTAACCCAATACATATTAGATTAAATTATGCTCAAGCGAATGCATTTACTTTCAACTATCTGGACGGTCGAGGAATTCTAGCTTTATAAGACGGGATTTATTCACTAGAATCCCCACTTGATGTTATTCTATGCTTCTAATATAGAAGTGTTTTACATTTTAGTGATCTTTATTGCATAGTATATAAAGTGTTCAGATACGTGTATTAGTCTGGTACATTCTTTGTTTGTTGAATCATATACTTTTAAATTATTAATGTATTTTTTTTTTATTTTTTAACTTTATTTCACTTGTACCATTCACTCATTTGATATTTTTCTTGATATATACACATACAGTAATACGTATATATTATCCCTCGTTTTTATACTTTGAAATAATCCTTTCCTGCACCTACAACTTATCTTTGTAGTCATTTTTTTAATTCTCATAGACAGTGGACTTGCAGGGGTGGGGGCCCCTACTAGTACACTGTTTGGCTTTGGGCAGCATCTCAGGATTCTTTAAGGTCTAATATTGGACTTTAAGGGGCATTCTACCACTTAGTGCTGTGTTTCTGTCCTCTTTCTATCTACAAATATAAACATATATATAAATAATGGAAGCAACAGGGAGTTGCTGAGACAAGGGGAGTGCAGCTGAATTGCTGCAGTTGAAAATGCTTGATTATAAGCCAAAATATTGATGTCTTGAAAAAGGCTTGTGACTAAGACGAAACGTCCACAATTCTGATGTGTTTTTAAAAATTAAAGAAATACGGAATAATCATTTTAAGATCTAAGAGGTCCCTTCATTGACTGATGATATTGTATATATATATATATATATATATATATATATATATATATATACAGGGAGTGCAGAATTATTAGGCAAATTAGTATTTTGACCACATCATCCTCTTCATGCATGTTGTCTTACTCCAAGCTGTATAGGCTCGAAAGCCTACTACCAATTAAGCATATTAGGTGATGTGCATCTCTGTAATGAGAAGGGGTGTGGTATAATGACATCAACACCCTATATCAGGTGTGCATAATTATTAGGCAACTTCCTTTCCTTTGGCAAAATGGGTCAAAAGAAGGACTTGACAGGCTCAGAAAAGTCAAAAATAGTGAGATATCTTGCAGAGGGATGCAGCACTCTTAAAATTGCAAAGCTTCTGAAGCGTGATCATCGAACAATCAAGCGTTTCATTCAAAATAGTCAACAGGGTCGCAAGAAGCGTGTGGAAAAACCAAGGCGCAAAATAACTGCCCATGAACTGAGAAAAGTCAAGCGTGCAGCTGCCAAGATGCCACTTGCCACCAGTTTGGCCATATTTCAGAGCTGCAACATCACTGGAGTGCCCAAAAGCACAAGGTGTGCAATACTCAGAGACATGGCCAAGGTAAGAAAGGCTGCAAGACGACCACCACTGAACAAGACACACAAGCTGAAACGTCAAGACTGGGCCAAGAAATATATCAAGACTGATTTTTCTAAGGTTTTATGGACTGATGAAATGAGAGTGAGTCTTGATGGGCCAGATGGATGGGCCCGTGGCTGGATTGGTAAAGGGCAGAGAGCTCTAGTCCGACTCAGACACCAGCAAGGTGGAGGTGGAGTACTGGTTTGGGCTGGTATCATCAAAGATGAGCTTGTGGGGCCTTTTCAGGTTGAGGATGGAGTCAAGCTCAACTCCCAGTCCTACTGCCAGTTTCTGGAGGACACTTTCTTCAAGCAGTGGTACAGGAAGAAGTCTGCATCCTTCAAGAAAAACATGATTTTCATGCAGGACAATGCTCCATCACACACGTCCAAGTACTCCACAGCGTGGCTGGCAAGAAAGGGTATAAAATAAGAAAATCTAATGACATGGCCTCCTTGTTCACCTGATCTGAACAACATTGAGAACCTGTGGTCCATCATCAAATGTGAGATTTACAAGGAGGTAAAACAGTACACCTCTCTGAACAGTGTCTGGGAGGCTGTGGTTGCTGCTGCACGCAATGTTGATGGTGAACAGATCAAAACACTGACAGAATCCATGGATGGCAGGCTTTTGGGTGTCCTTGCAAAGAAAGGTGGCTATATTGGTCACTGATTTGTTTTTGTTTTGTTTTTGAATGTCAGAAATGTATATTTGTGAATATTGAGATGTTATATTGGTTTCACTGGTAAAAATAAATAATTGAAATGCGTATATATTTGTTTTTTGTTAAGTTGCCTAATAATTAAGCACAGTAATAGTCACCTGCACACACAGATATCCCCCTAAAATAGCTATAACTAAAAACAAACTAAAAACTACTTCCAAAACTATTCAGCTTTGATATTAATTAGTTTTTTGGGTTCATTGAGAACATGGTTGTTGTTCAATAATAAAATTAATCCTCAAAAATACAACTTGCCTAATAATTCTGCACTCCCTGTATGTATGTGTTTCTATGTTAAAGCCCTGTGCATGCCTTTTTTTCCCTAACACCTGGGACCTCATATCTTTGAGCCCTTATAGCTTTTAAATGCAATTTTTTTTTAATAATTATAATGTATTTTTGATGTTTTGCGTGCAACTTTTTAGTTGAACATAACAGTTAACCAGAGCTCTGAAGTCTTGCTAACCCAATACATATTAGATTAAATTATGCTCAAGCGAATGCATTTACTTTCAACTTGTAAAACGCATGATACGTTCAATGCGCACAAACACCCGTGATAAACCTATAATCACTTGTGCGCAACTGTTAGCTTATCGCTTTTAATCTAGCCCTTAGTGTTTTAGGTTGTTTTGTTTAACAATGTCCTAAGATCACATGAAAAGTATGACATATTACATAAAATTAATAAAATACCCTCAATGCAATTTAAACAAACAGAGACCCCACCATACTGCAAACAGTTAGGACTTTTAAATACAATTATCTCTTCTGTTAACTACAAAAAAATGTCTTGCAGTAAACTCTAATTCCAACTACCTGGAATCTTTCACACATATTAACCTCAACCACAACCATAAGTCACTGCAAACACTCCTACAAACATTAACCACACATATAAACCACACCACAAATACCATCTAAAATGTACTCTCCCACGTGCCCCCTACAATAAACCCACCCTGCTACACACTTTCCTTCTATCACTAGTAAACCTCCTAAGAGCACTTACTTCAGACGCAATCAAAGAGCATCTCGTTATCTAGCACATGATAAGCTGGAACAGTTATTTCATTGTAAATATATCACTGAACTTGTTTGTAAATGTCCTCATCGGGAAGAAGCATACAATGTGCATCATCCAAAAAACCTAGTGGTGTATCTGAAATTTTTAGCAATATACCCTGATGTGCAATGCTGTGAAGACCCTTAAATCAATAGGTAGAAGAAGTGGGATGGATGGGAGAAATAGTGCCCCAAGAGATTTTTAAGAGGTTTTAAAGAGATTTTTTGTTCTACTTATAATAAATTTGTAGGCATCTTTTCCATTGCCAACCAGAAGTGACAATTGTTATATATGCTAATATAGCTCACATGCTGTAATAATCTGCTCTTGTGGTAGCCTTGTTGGAAAGGTCATCACAATATTTTTAAGCCCTTAAGTGCGGATGTTTTATGGCATCATCTTCACAATGGGCCTGGTATTCAAAAGCTCGCCGGAATGGTGAGAAATCCTGCTCAGCAGCTAAAGGGTTAAGTAAACGTGACATATATTTTCATAAAAAATATAGCCCTTTCAAAAATGGCCACCTGCAACATTAAAAGGACATGATACCCAAATGTTGAAGCACTTGAAAGTGATGCAGCATAGCTGTAAAAAGCTGACTAAAAAATATCACCTGGAGAAAAAGGAATATATTTTACCTCACAATTTCCTCAGTAGCCACATTCCATTGTAAAGGAACGTTAAGCTGCCAACCAGGATGCTAGTCATAGGTAGTATGCATCTGATATGTTTAGGCATAGTCATGTTATATGCCTCCTCAGTTTAAGGAAGTTTACTATGAAATCTCACAAGGTTTCAGTGAAATCTCTTGAGATCACATTAAAGCGAAACGGCTGATTGGCTATTTTTTTTTGGGGGGGGGGGTTTCACTTGCAGCTGGACAGTAGCTGAAGAATAACTTTTCACAGAGCATTTGCTGTTATGAGATGAAGAAAGTATGATGTAAAATATCTTCCTTTTTTTACAAATAAATGTTAAGGTGATATTTTCTAGTTTGCATTTTACAGTTATGCTCCTCATTTTCAAGTAATTTAACATATAGGTATTATGTCCCTTTAATGGATACTATGCATATCTGGTTTTATTGTGAATGTACGGTGTAAATCTCTCTGGTGATGGTCATCTTGGAAAGGCTATCAAAACGCGCAGCCAAAATTTTTTACTAAAGCACACAAAAAATACTGTATCAAACACACACACCTACTCTGTATCAAAAAAGGTTACATCACTGCCTGTCACTGCTCCATGTTTGTTGTCTCAAAAAGAGATTAATCACTACTCTATGTTTGGTACTGACACATTATATTAATGCACTTTTTTTCTGTTATCAGCTTAGAAATTGATAAAACCAGAGCTCTTGTTTTGTTACTGGCACATAATTAAATGCAGGGCTATTGGTCAGGTCTGTGGCCTGATATGGCTGTATAGCTGCCGTACACCATGTGCAGTTTATTAATCAGGTATGGTGTGGGAACACACAATAGCCATAAAGGGGGTACAGAAGGGCATCGTTCTGAGTGGGGGACTGGAGTATGTGCTTCAAACTATCATAAATAAGCTGCAAAGTCACATGTCTGTTTTTAAAGGGTGAGTGTTATCACTGGGCTTTAAAAGAACATTTCCTAAAAAATGCAATTCCTCATAAAAACTAGTAAAAGAAACAAAACACTATACTTTAATTATTTATTTTGTCCAGATGCTCTTGTTATGTACATCTGAATGTCCTAACCCTACAAGATATCAAAACAGAAGTTCTATAATCGTGACACAGGAAGAAATATGGTGCACAAACATATGCGTAAGCATACAGTTACAGTTATTTTTTGGTGTTTACAATAAGTAAATTCCTTGTAGTTGTTAATAATATGTTGTGAGGTCCCACTATACCTTCCTTGTGCTTACCATCTTAATGCTATTTTACCTTATTGGTTGATCACCATCTTTAAAATATATTTGCTCCCAGTATCAAGTTTTCATATGTAGGTTATTATAGAGTTGATCACAATCCTGAAATAAATGTAATCAGATTATTTATCTTCAAAACTTCCCTTAGACTATAATTGGGATTGTCAACTGTTCCCTAAAATGCATTTTTTTCTTGTTAAGGTCATGTTATCAGCAGTGAAATTTAGAATCCAAACAAAAATAGCTCAAGAAATTACATTTGAGTTGTTTGGGCTGATATTTTTTTGTACACTGTATAATGTTTATAATAATTATCATTCTTAAAAATAACTTTCAAAACCACTGAGATTTGTTAAGCACACTGATATTTGTATATGGGCATGATGGGTAGTCTGGGCATGGTTATTTTTTATTACTGTAAACATAAATAATTATTTATTTATTTTCAGCCATTGATTGAGCAGAAAGAATCTCCACATTTTGTAAGGTTTCATCTTCAATCAAGAACAGTGCAGGAAATTATTTACTCAAAGATTAAAATAATTTTCTCAAAGACCACAACATATATCATCTTCAATCAATTTTAACTGTTCTCTCACTGTAAAACTTAAAAGCACAAAGATAATTTTTCCACTTACTTGTTTTCAAATTAAAATCTCTTGTAAAAAAGAATAGTGACATAATCTAAATATATATATATTTTAAATACAATAAAAACATTTTTGTTACTATAAGAAGATCACAACACTACATTTATCATATTGATAATATCATATATTAAAATTAAATTTTTTCAACTTCTAATTTTGTAAAAAATTTTGCAAGAGATCTAGGAACACCAAATAGTGATATCTTATTCACAACACTGTGCTTGCTGCAAGTAAACATTTAAAAAAACAAAAGTGCTATAACTTAAGATCTTGAAAATGTGAACATGAAATAGAACACGATTGACAAACAGCTTTTCTAGATGTTTTGGTTGAGATTTACATTTTCCCACTTAACCTGCAAATCTTGTATATCACGTATATTGCTATAAAATATATACGCATATGCAAATAACAGGACCACCCACTAATGATGGATTCTGCAAGACAGATGAAAAATGCTTTAATCAATCTATAATTTTGGCTCCATTTATCGAATGCCAGATAGACAAGGTTCCTATCTGGGAAACTTGTCCGCCCAGCACACCAACAAGTGGGCAGCATCAGAGGCCTGAAAATAACAACATTGCAAAAACAATTGTGCATGAGCAGGGCTTGTCAATCAACCTAAACAGATGTTAAGACCACAGCTACTTATCTAGCATTGCAGGCCTGCTCACGTAAGCCTGCAAGCTTCATAAATGGGGCCCCCATATTCATATGGACAACTTACAAAATAGTGTTGTTGGACCTTACAGTGTGCTTTGCACATGCTTAAATGAATGCTCCTTCCAAATCCTCTTTGGATGCTTGCAAGACATATGTTGAAATGGTGAGTTAAGCCTCAGATTAAATAACAGTGAAATGCTGCAAAAACCCATTTGAAAAATATAGTGAAAGTGGAGAATGATTACAAAGTCCCATGTTAAAAATAGGGCCCTTTTTGAGTGAGCCAATAATGACCTAAATTACAAGTGCATCACAATTGCTACCATAAGAAGTAGAAACGCAATTGTGGCTGCTATATTTTTACCTCTAGTCTTGCTTTTCTTTTGGAAGTCAATAGGTTAATTTTGCACATCAAACTTGTTATTGCCCTTTTACACTGCACAAGCGTATTGATGCAAACACTTGTATTGTAAGGAATATTAATGTTTAATAGCCATTGTATTAATGATGTGCATATGCATAAGATGTAACTAAAAGGTTTCTGGTAACCACACTGGGAATCACAGTTTACTTTCAACTATGGTAAATTGCACTTAAGTGATACTAACGCTCTAGCGGGATACTTTGATTTGAACTTGTAATACAAGTGCACAGATGCTAGCAATATACTTGCAGTAGCACATTCACAAAGTTATGATTTATACTAGAAATCGAATGCATAATAATGGTCCACTTGAAATCAAGGTCAATGTGTCTTTAGACTTTTGTTTCTTAAGATGAGACTTGCTTGAGCTTGCCTGCAAGGCAAGGGCAGCCCAGACTGCAATATGCAAAAAAAAAAAAAAATTAAAACAAATCAATCAACTGAAGTTATGAAAGAGTTTGAAGCATTGAAAACTTTTGGATAATAACAAAACTTGTGTATCTAAGTTGGACAAAAAAAGCAAACAGAGAACTTAGAGGTAGATAGACGCTCAAATAGATAAACAGATGGATTACAAAGAAAAATAGATAACATTGTATATTATATAAATGAGTGGAATAAATCAGATAGATAGATAGAGAGAGAGAGAGAGAGAGAGAGAGAAAGAGAGAGAGAGAGAGAGAGAGAGAGAGAGAGAGAGAGAGACAGACAGACAGACAGACAGATAGAAGTGTATTAAAACATCTATTTTTTTTACATTTATTATTTAAGTATATCTGACATGGAACAGCTATAATTTGGAACATTAAATACATAGAATTCTTTTTCATATAGTGCTACAGTTTATAAAAAAAAAAGCTAGAATAATTTAATACAAATTATAGTATTTCAAGCACAAAGAAAGGTTTTGACAGGGCTCTGAACATTTCCTAGTGATGTGTAGTGTGTGTATGATACATTTGGGAGTTTACAAGCTGAATACTTATGAATTAGGTGCCACTGGTACTGTCTGTACTCAACAGACAAAGTCTAACCAGTGATTTATCTTGGAAATATGGGGTTTTATAGGAAAGAAAGATAAGTCAAAGAAAGACATTATATGCAAAAAGAAGTATTCAAAATAAATCCCCAAACAGAAGAATTAAAATTAAAGTAACATAATTTGAATTTTAGATTACCATCTTATAAATATTTCTCTTTAATATCTTTATTCATAATATTCTTTATGTTTTTATCTAAATGTAATGAATCTAAAAATACCTAAATCTTTAAACTCTCATTTAAGAAATGTAAAAATCAGAGAAGACAGAGATGTTGCTGCTTATGATAACTTTTTACCCAGAGTAACAGTCAGGTTAAAATGTTCTAGTATTTTACTGTATATTGTTTGGATTCACATTTCAGCAACCTACGGACATTAAAGTTCACATACATTATGTCCCTCTTTAAGATGGCAAGGACAAATACATTATTTTAAAAAATAAACTTTAGAGGATAAGAGATCATTTTTAGTGGAATATCTAATAGAGGTCAGGTGCTTTGTTATGGGTTTACATGAGACTGACTCTTACAATCTAGTGCCCAGAAATCTTATCTTGAATTAAATTAATACACCCATGAAATTATGATCTAAAAATGTTATAGCTGATGACCTTAACACAAAGTGAATCTTTTTTAATTATGGTAGGCTTATAGAGCACCCAACCATTCTGCCTTCCTGTCTATCTTGTTGTTTCCCTTTATGGTCAATTGTACAAAGTAAAACTAGGGAATAACCTAGCTATAGCCATGGCCCACAATCTAACAGACCTGTCTGTGACAATAAAGCCATTTTCTTTAAGAAATCATCTAAATATACAGAACCTACATACATACATAGTAGATACATTTAACATTTTCAGGCCTTTTTATTTCCATGCCTCTATACTGAAACACGTCAAACTTATTGATATACCCCAGTTTCTACCTACAGATGTAAAGATAGATGTACAGATAGATGACTCATTATAAACACATTAAAAAACATATCAAAAGGGAAAATAAAAATACATCCATTGGCTCATAGCAAGATCAAGATACTCAGGTTCAAGTCCCTCTAGGGCATGGTTTTCACAAATGGACTTTTTTTACACTTTTTGTTTCAATGCCCTATTTGTATTCACAGTAATTGTAAAATCTGTGTTTTATATATTCTATTAATCTAACCGTGCCACTCACTCTGTATTCTTCCTTTTGGATCTTCTGCTGTAAGCATGTTTTAGCTGTGCTTTCTTATTTTTCAAAACAGGTTCTATTAATGTGGTAAATCTTGACTTTTGAGCTGGATAGCTGCAGAGTTATTATCTGTCACAGTTTTTTTTGTAATATTTTACTTTCCCTATCACATCCCCAGTGACCTTCACTCCTACTCTCACTCAGTCTGTCCTCTTCACTCATCTCCTCAGCTCTTATTCTCAAATGAACATATAAAATAATAAAGAAAAAAATGTTTTTTTAAAATAAGAAACAGAAAATGTGTCTGTGTTTAAATGTCCTATGACATGAGTGAGCTGTAGCCTATTCCTCTCAGTTTGAATACAATAAGCAGATAGTGTAAAACTATGTATCAATTTCATGATGATTTGGGGCTCGATGATCTAAAGGTCTCTGGGCTAGTGAGATTATTAAAGAATTCTCACCAGTGCTTATATTTCCCTGGTGGAATTATCTAAAGCCACTAAGGGGCATATACTGCACTTTTGTATGGGAAGGAGATGCATACATTGCAAAAGTGCACAACAAAAAATGAATAATTGAATCATTCCCATATAAAATATGCAGGAAAAAATTGTATCGTTAAAGTGTATCTATAATCGTAACAAAATTGTTCACCGAAAATCGTGTTTTATCAAAACCGTAACATTTTTCTGCTAATTACACAGGAATAAATTCTATTAAATATGCACAGCGTAAATCGTAATTTAAGTACACCGGATGTGCAAAAACACATAAAAAATTGTACTTATGAATACAAAATACAAAGCCTAAATGTTGTTTTATCATAAAATGAGCTAAACATGGGCATTTTAAACATTTCCACCCTACAAACATTTTTAAAAATTTCCACCCTACAGTTTTTACTATTGTTTCTCACAAAATGAAAAGGTGGGGAGCTTTTATCAAAATTTATGTTATATTATTAGCTAACTGTGCTCAACTTCAGCTTTTTGCATTTGTCGGATACAACACATATTACAAGTTGAAAGTAAAAAGTTTTCACTCATGCGCTACACAGATGAGTTTGGGCAGTATGAGTATGGCTTAGGTGGTATGTCCCTGGCTTACATGTACAGTATATACTTAATGGACGGTAGAGAGAGGGACATCAAGATGGTGCCACCAAACCGCTTTTATCTATAACATTTTATGACTGGTTGCAGTTAGACCTTTCTTGGGGTAGCTCCCAATAACAATTTGTGAATTTTTAGTAAATAAAAACAAACTAATCTATGTTTTACATACTGTATGACCAATTTTACATAACGAAAGGGGCATAAAGCGCAAGGGTTACACATAGTTAAAATATGTTTAGGACAGGCAATGCATTCTAAAACTGAATATATAAGAGCACCTAATAGAGTTTAAGTGTGATAAAAAATATACATCTAAAATACACCATACTAATACAAGAAAATACAGTATATATATATAAGAATAAATAATAATTTATTAAACAATATAACAGCAAAAATAAGAACACAAGTCAAACATGAAATGTAAATATATGCTCATAAAAAAAAGATTTGACCAAATATCTTGGGCCAGAAAATAGAGGATTTATAGCAAAAGAGAGGATTGAAAGCTGAACACAATTTCAAAATTATGCCTATAAAAAGAAATATTTTTTTATTTACTCCTTTTTGATTTTTACCTATATTATCTAAAATAATTACAAAATACATTTTCTGTCTACAGTTAGGTAATAAACTTTCTTCATTTATCTTTTTTTTTTTTTTTGCTTAACATATAGAACCATTATTATTTATTCAGAAGTTATCATGATGCAGTCCTTTGAGAATTATTTTTATATGACATAAATTGTTTTGACCTTAAATGTTAATTAAGTCCTCATTAGCTGACCAAATCACAAAGAGATCCTTCCTGACTGAATTTTAATGAAATTATTTCTTACACTTCTGCATTAATCACCTTTTGCCTTTTGCATGATTAGATATATGTGAGCTAGACTATCTACAATTCATAATACAATTGTTAACATGCTCAATATAAAAGTTACATCTACCTTTCAAATTATTCATATATGTATTTGTTACCTACAGAATATATTTTCATGATCTTAAATTTAATAACATTGAATTGTTATTAGGTAATGTATATAAGTAGGATGAAAGTGTGAACAAGGTTTATATGACAGAATTTAATTAGAAGTTTTTTTTTATAATCAATAAAATAAAGATTTAGACAAGTCTATATTTCCGGTGTTAATTTTTTATTTTGTGTTAGCCAAATTACGGAAAGTCAATGGAAACCAAAAAACAATAAATTTAACAATTTCTTTAAAAGCAACTTTTGACTTGTTCTATGCATTGTTAATAGAAATGTACAGATTCCTCTACTAGATGCAAATAGTCAAAATGACATTTGCAACTAATATGACCAATTATGATACATTTTTAAAACGTAGAACATATTATTCAATAAAATCATATGGATGAAGAATGATGATGATTCTAATATTTTTTTTTTTGTTTAAATAGTTTTTATTGAGGTTTATGATAAAACGACATACAAATACCAATACAGGTGAAACTGCTATGTAACAACGAGAAACATCATCATACAGTAAGAGCTCAGTAGCTATCAATATCAAGTCAATAATAGTATAATATGCAGTAGTTTCTAATGTCAAGATAATAGTAGACGATAGTATGTCATGCGTAGAGTCCCAAGACTAAGCAAACCTCATACATTTTTTACTTTTAGGTATTATAACGTTTCATTAATAAGTAATAAACAGTAGAACATGGTGCATACGCACTTATCAAAATGTATATTAACATCAAGCTTATGATGAGAAACAGAGAAACTCAGCATATACATTACATACATAAGATAACTTACATTATATAAGAGAAATAGGAGAAAAGTGATAAAGGATAAGAAATAGATATGATATATCATCAAAGTGTGTTTCTTTGCTCTCCTTTCTCTCAAGAAAATGGTTAATATACGCGATATTGCTGAGAAAGAGACAGTGTTAAAGATAGAGAACATAGTTATTATATATTATTGGTAATTGCGGTTATTCACAAGGGAACCGCGAATTAAGTATCTGGTCTAATCATAAAGAACCAGAATACTATACAATAAGGGGGGGAGGGAGGTGGTAAAGTGGACGATTATACGAAGATATGTAACCTGGGGGCCAAAAGGCTCATTATGTTTCAGGGAGGAGTTACTTAAATAAATAAATGTAGGAGGGATAGGAGGAGATAAGCTGTAGTAACACTGGGCACTATCATCATCTATGTGTGACTAAGTATATTTGGGTTGCCAATAAATCCAATATGCTAGAGTCCCAAAATCTAAGTGTACAAGTGTGACATAAGCTAAGTATCTCAGCTCTGATAACTTAAAGAGGAGTGGAATATGAAGCAAACCAATCCCCAGCAGTTTTAAGTCTTGATCACATGAATAGATAAATAGAAAATAAGTCTACCACAGGGCATGGGCCCTATGCCCTGCAGCATTAGACACAGAAGTCCGACAGACAGTTTAGCACACACTTAACAACATCATTTTTCAAGGTAAGAGTTCACCACAGGGATCAGTATTAATTCAAACGTCATGACACATATATGTAGGAAGCTAAAATATGTGCTGGGTTCAAGATTTGATTTCTAGAGTGCTGAAGATCCTACCAAAATCTATAAATATTTATCTATATACTGTAGGGGCATCCTAAAAAAATCTAGTAAATAACGCTATGAAATTATGCTGCTGTGTCAGACTCCCCATGCTATGGCAAGAATAATGAACTATAAACATTAATTAGTGAATCGCTAGTTTCACAAGGTAATTGTGGCAACCAGGTAGGATCTACCCCATTTAACAAGCTTAAGGGGTATATGTCTAACTAAATATAATAGGGGATATAAGTAGAATATCCTAATCACAAATATTAGCTACATATTTAGACTTAAGACATAACTGCGAAAAATAAACATCATTTGTGCACATTTAGTCCTCTCATAGAGAATAATTTGTATAGTTGAACATAATGATGCACTTTATATAAATATTTTAGAGTATTTTTCTATACACCTTGCAGTAAAATATGTAATATAGAGCATATATGTAATAGGAGTCCAGGTAACTCATGAAGGTTTGCATATATTGAAAATAAATAAAATAGCAGGGCTATCTATTTCCCCTATCACACAAAAACATTAATGGGCTAAAATTAAGTATTGACTCCCCTCTGGTGGTAAGAAGTAATAACGGCATCATCTATTAAATTATATTCATTGTACTCAGGTGATATAAAACTATAGGGCATGAAAAGGCCACTCAACTAAGTAAATATGAGAAATGAAATGTTAAACAGCCTCTTAGTGAATAACAGAGGCCAAGATGGGAATTTGTCATAGAGGGGCAGCAGAAAATCTTAGGCTAACATAAAGAAAAAACATAATATACCCAATATGTCTACAGCATGATAATTTTCCCAGAGTTTATAGGCCAGCTTGGAACCAAGTTGTAATGTCATTTATAGGGATCATGATGCGCTATGGGCATAGAGTATACTCAGCTCACCCGATTCCAAGCTTAACCAGAGTCCAATGTTGTGCAATGGAAGAGTATCCATATTGCTGGAAGTTCCTTTGGGCAGTAACAAAACTCTCATATTGGGAATCCTTGCGGTGGTGAATCCCCCAATCGTACTCCAGTCTCTAAGAAACTAGATATGTCAAACCCTGAGGGCGCCTTCTCAGGGTCCGACTCGCTGCGTCTTTCACAATAGCAGAGACCAGTGTAACAGGTGTTCCAGGGGGTCCTAATGGTGACCCTTTACTTTCAGCAGGGAATCGGTCATATATTCTGTTCCTTCTAGTGCAGACAAACCCGGTCCGTATCTGTTGAACTCCGCTTTGCTCCGTTGAGTGGAGAGCCTGTACGAACTGCTGGGGTCCTGGATCAGTAGCACGGCTATGGGTACCCGCATCCGGTCCGCTATAGGCATCGATAACTTGTACTTGGCGGATTGACTTGTCTGCCGCGCTCTGTAGATCATCAGGTGCGGGCTGTGAGACCCCATGTAGCTGCAGAAATTGTTGGGTTTCCTTGGGGGATATGCTGTGACTTACGGATGATAGTGCCAGTGCCAGTGCCCCCTCCAATTTCCGGAAATGGTTACAAAGCAAGTGCTGTAAGTTTTCCTCCCAACTAGAGGTCATAGTCTTTATATCTTCAGTTTGTATTGGGGCTTAATCGTGTCTTTTGTATCCAGTATGCAAAACCCTGATCCTTGTGCAATAAACAATCTCTAGATCAGCTTCTGCGCTATATGGCCTCCACGTGAGAGAGAAAATGGCTGCTCCTAGATGCTCTGTGTATCAGTCGGCCCGTAAACAGCTACCTTCTCCTTTATGTAGCTGTTATTCAATGTCCCAATTATTCCTGGTCTTCTCTTAAGACCCAGGGATGTTTGTAAAGTGTATCGATACTGGGCTGAACGGTCAAATATATAAAATTATAAGCTGTTTCAGCAGAGCTGAAGTGAAGAGTGACCGTTCAGTTCCCAGGCTAGCTCCACCCCCATGATTCTAATATTTAATATGTAAAAGTTACCCCTAACTATGAATATACAATATATTAAATCCTGAAATATGAAATATTAACATAATATATAATTAATAATTATCTAAAACCCATGGAGAAAAATATGTTAATTAAACATAAGAGTTAAGTAAATAAATAATTTAGGAGTGGACGCTTAATTATTGTGCTCCTACAAACGGGGACATTTTCCTGTTTTCGGGAGTTTGATAATTAAACAGCCATTAATAGTGTCTGGTTATTGCTACCACAAGCTTGTGGTAACAATTAGCACTTGGAAAATTAAACAGAGATCCAATCTCTGGTTAGTTTTCTAAAAGTGCCCCAAATGCCCTCAAAATACAGGGCATTATTGTTTATTTTTATTAAAAAAAATCTAGCAGTTTTTTTAATATAAAAAACAAAAATCTGCACTATACAGTTTTGGGGCTTTAAAGTTGGTGTGAGTGGGGTGTTAGAAAAAAACAGCACTGAAAGTTCCTTTACATTGCGGTCTTAATATACACATATTAACACATAAATAAAAAGCACTTATATCAGTTGCACACATTTAACCTAGCCCTAAATAGATCATTTTAATGCATTTGCATGTTAATTGCACAGAGTGAAGTTGACACAAGGAAAAAAAAACCCTTAAAACAAGTATTTAAAAATCAACAACAACCCCCCCCCATACTTTGAGATATCCATTTTCTACCAGGCTGCTGGACATCATATGTTAAAGTGGCTAGGGTTACACTTTACACCTGACAAAATCTTCTTTTAAAGTTTTTTTTTTTTTTTTTAAATTGAAATAATGAAATATGTAAACCTGATGAAAACCAGAATTAGATAGAACTTTACAGCAGCTAAATAGTTTAATGTTTATCTGCTCAAAATCACTGCTAGGGATGAAAACTCATACATGGGACTCCATTAATTAATGGCCATGTAGACAAGGTTCTAAACTTGAGAACCTGTCCACATGGCTTCGCAAAGAAGGGAAGAAAATCCTTTATGTCTGTTGCCATCATGAACCATTACACACTTGCTTGAGTATGTAATGCTGCTCCTTCTTCCAAGTGACCAATCTGATGACCTCTGCTTCTTAAATTGGAAGAAGGCTTGCATGTGCGGACATGCCCCCAAGGGCTCAAAAGCAGCTTACACGGCTTAATACATTGAGTCCATGCTCTTGTGGAAAGGAAATACATTTTAACAAAGAATAACAAAAGATATTAATAGAAAGAAGTACATTTTTATAATAATAGGCTTTTGTATTGTATAGTCTAAATATAAATCATGAAACTGTACTTTTTCTAAGTGCATTTCTGCATTATTGGCTATAGTCAAGCACATATTGCCCCATATAGGATATTATTTAAAATAATACGTGATTTATTGGGGGGGCATGTCTAGGCGGTGGCCATGATATGTTGTAAAAACAGGGAGCTCCTTGCTTCATCATGATAATCTGCTGATTATTATGCTAATACTACTGCATTTACATCCTAAATATACAGTGCAAGGTGTTTCAGCATATTCTACATTGCCAGATGCTGATATTTCTACATAAAGTCTACGAAGAACCCTGTACTAGACCGTTGAAGATAAGGGCAGCGGCCTCATTATTATCTATGGTAACACGGGTACAGCAACTAAAACAATCCATCGTCATCATGGAGGAAGATTATAAATTAATACAGACTCAATTAGCTCACTTGGAGTCACAAATGCAAAACAGCTTTGAAGACGTTATATCGATCCTGCAAAATCCTCATTACGTAATAGATCTCTCAGAACCTAAACAGACAGATGAGATGGATCCCGGACACTGCGTGGATGAGCTCCAGCCAGTTGTGAGTTTAAGAGCAATTTTCCTAGCTCCTGATAATTTCATAGGAGGTACGCGTGAGAAGACAGAGTATAACTCACAGCCCTCTTTTCCAATAGCGGGAGATGTGGCTGATCTCCTAAGGCGGCCTAAGAGTGCCATATGGATTCAGATAGTCTCGTCTCTACACGTCAGTCCTGAGTGTTTTTGAGTTTTTTGGCCGGGCTGTTAGACTTAACGTTATGGAACTTAACTATCTAATTAAACAATTAGAGAAGGGGATAAATATGCTTCAAGCAGAACTGGAGTAGGTTAAAACTCATACAGCGTTGTAACATCACTGCCATATCTTCAGCAGAGACAGTCACTTGGACTTATGAGGGCAGAGCCTGATAGCTGCAAAGATACCTCATATCATTGGATAGTACTGACTTCTAAAGTTGCATATATATGTCTTCAAAATTTTCCCTTAAATTGTTTTTGCGGTAGGCACTTCATACTCTCCTTATTGCCACATGTGGATGTGTAACCTGCGTGGCTGTAGGGGCATTTTCATAAGATATATGCATTGTTAAGCAAAACTTGCAGGGAGGATCTAGGTTAGTTAACTTTTCAAGTTAATCATAACTATAATCTATAATGGTAATTGTTTTAGATAGCCTGCTGTATAGAATTGTATTGAGTCAGTTTTATTTATATTTCAAATTTGCAGTTACCTAGTTTTGTTTAACTGCAGAGTGAGTGTTTAATACTGTTAGTATTGAACTCAAAATATACATTCATTTAGCATTTAGGAGTTTATCTACTTACAGAGGTCTCAGCTCTTGTGAGCTGCTAGTGCAATGCTGAATACGGAGAGCGTATTGCTCTCCGTATTCAGCAAGGTCTGGCAGACCTGATCCGCAGTGTCAGATCAGGTCCGCCAGACTTTGTAAAATAGGGGCCTTTGTGTGTAATTTCTTTCATATAAATACTATCAGCATAGAATGTATATGACTTACACTTTAAAAAATTGCATCCACAATTTTATTTATTTATTTATTTTGTATGTTCATTACGTGATTGCATTGAGTGTCCTATTACATTAAATCATATTTGGTACATATTTATAAGAAAGTCCCAATTAGTAATCGCCTAGGTCTCACCATATCATTTGCTACTACATGGCAAAAAGTATTCTTACAAGTAATATGCTATCGGTGGTAAGAATTATGTCTAAATATCCAAAGAGCTAATCTTTAATCTGATCCTGACCCTCCTTTTCCTTAATCCCAGTTAATCAGCATCTTTTTATTTTAAGGGTCCAAGAGTGGCCTGTGTACCAATGGGGGTAGGGACTATTGTTAGTTTTAGTTGCAATATATTCTATTTTAGATAACTTTCATTAACATTTCACACTAGATTCCCTTAAGTTCACATTACTATTTTAATATTATAATTCCTCTTGCCTATATCAATAATTTAGCAAGGTCCAAGAATGAGTCTCTAAGCATTCGAGGAAAATATACTAGAGAAAATGAGGTTTCATTTAGGTATATTTGTTTATTGTGTAGGCTTCTAGTTCATTTAGAGACTATACTGTAGTTTATGTTCAACTTAAGATGAGGGCGTTGCTAATATTGATGTATGTCTACGGCTAAGAAGTGGAGATTTCCTAATAAGCAAGGTATGCCTTTTTTCCAAATATATCTTCAGCGGACATCTTATTCTACAACTAAAACATTGTCTACTCATTGACATTACCTAGAATAATAGCTCAGCTTCTGATTACTGTTGTATCTGTATATGTACATTAAGATGTGTCTTATAAAAACCTCAATAAAAGACTATTAAAACAAAAAAGTGGTTGATAATGTGTTGATTTTTACTGAAAATCTTTGCCCTCTACTTAATGGTTAGCCCTATTGTAAGCAATGAAAAAAATATAGCCAAACAGTAGTATTAAAAAAGAACATGAATTATAATTTTATTTAAGGTCCAGTTAAAAATGTAATCTTTTTTGTATATAGGCAAGCACAGGTTAAGTTACAGAAATAAAAGAAAAATGCATGAAAAAAAAAAAAGACAGTGAAAGAACTCCCCCCTGAAAAATAAAAATACCCAAATTTATCTGTTTGTTTTTTTCAAGTGTTGCGTGAAAATTAAATGCAATTCACATCAATATCAGGCCATGCATTTTTCCGGCATCCGTTTTTTAAAAAGAGTGAAAATGTTATGCAGATTAACGCAAACACATTAAAACTATGCAGCACTTTTTTGTTTAATAAAGCCCATACAAATGTATGCTTAGATGTAATGCTAGAAAAAAAAAAGACTTTGAATCCTTATTTGACAATACCTAAATTTTGTTTTGCACTTTTAACTTTTAAGTTTTAATTCCTTATTATTGAAACGTTTGGTGTCAATTTAATTTTTTTCTAATAAAGGGCTAGATTACCGGTATAGCGCTAAATGTATTATGTGAGTGATAAGGAATATTTTACAACTCTTTGCACAAGTTGGAAATAGCATGCATATTACAGTGCATTCACTTGAGCACAATCAAATATAACACTAGTTGGGTTAGCGCGATTCCAGAGCTCTGGAATATACATTGAATAGTATATGGCCTGTCATTTCCTAGAAGCAGGGCATAATATATCTCAATTAAGATGGCAAATCATTGATAGTGTGGGCCTTTTAAGAAGAGGTTGTAACAGGGAAGTGTTACTTAAAAGAAAGGAATTATTTTGGATCCACAATTTGGACACATTAACCCCTAAGGGTTTCTTTAATAAAATGTTTTTTAGTAGTATTCATTTTGAATTGCAATATCCTATCTGTTATGGTAACATTCAGTATGTTTTAACATTGTTGTTTGCAAAAATATTTTGATATTATATTATGTCCACTAGGTGGCAGTATTACATGTGTTTGAAATTCAAAAGTAATTTAAAATTAAAGGGACATAATACTCATATGCTAAATCACTTGAAACTGATGCAGTATAACTGTAAAAAGCTGACAGGAGCATCTCTATGTAAAAAAGGAAGATATTTTACCTCACAATCTCCTCAGCTCAGCAGAGTAAGTTCTGTGTAAAAGGTTATACTCAGCTGCTCCCAGCTGCAGGTAAAAAAATAAAAAAAAAATGAAGAAATGAACAGCAGCCAATCAGCATCAGCAGTGCTGAGGTCATGAACTCTTACTGTGATCTCATGAGATTTGACTTGACTCTCATGAGATTTCATTGTAAACTTCCTTTACCTGATTGGTGAAATAAGATGAGAGTACAAGATGCTCATCCCTTCAGATGTCCCAGGACAGACACACTAAAATGCTGCTTAGAAATCCTTTACAATGGGAGGTGGCTACTGAGGAACTTTTGAGATAAAATATCTTTCTTTTTTACATAGAGATGTTCAGGAGATATTTTCTAGTCAGCTTTTTACAGCTATGCTGCATCACTTTCAAGTGTTTAAACATGTGGGTATTATGGCCCTTTAATGGAGGTGGTATATAAGGTGCAACACACAGATACTCTGTATTAGCATGATAAAGGGTGAATAACCCAAAAGGTTACTGGTTGCTGTTTTGTGCCTTGATGCTTAAATAAAGCTAAGATTCTTCATAAGATTTGGTGCTGTGGACTTTGCTTTCTGTGATTCCAGGGGTGTTTGCAGCGGCCCCCACATCACTTGCACCAGGTATAGGGCCGTTGTCTTTTGGACTGTTGCTATGTATTTTTAAAGGGAAATTTACGCTACAGTAAGAAAATGTTCTAATGCAGAAGAGGATTTTTAATTGCACTATTGGATTCCTATATTGAAGGGGGTAACACATTGTAACTGTCATCTTTAAAAAGACATTGCACTACTGATCCAGGCTGCTGCTGGTTTTGAGATATATTGTACACTAAATGTGCAGGCTGTGTTCAACTTAGGATAGGCAGTTAATTGTCAGACTCAAAACTGACTATGTACTTGACCCCTTTGCATGGACACATAGATATAGGAAAGCAATAGTACAATAAGTAAATGTTCTAATACATTATACCATTTTATTGCATTTTTATGTCCCTTTATTAAATCCTCAGGCTGCACCAACCATCTTTTCTTTAAATAAGTGCCAGGAACTTGTGATGTTGAAATATAGGCTGAAGTGACTGGAGAGGACATTAAATATATTACGCCCACATACTCCACAAGTGCACATAATGCAGTTTATGAGATGACTTATGATTACTCCTACATTGGGGTCTATTTACGAAGCAGCGGATGCTGCTTCCGACCCACTCCGCTTCTGTTCCGACTGAAGTGGAAGTTAAGAAACAGCGGTCCTAAGACTGCTGCTCCTTAAACTGTCCGCCACCTCTGAGGTGGCAGACAGCAATAAGCCCGATCGAATACGTTTGGGTTGATTGACACCCCCTGCTAGCGGCCGATTGGCCGCAAATCTGAAGGGGGCAGTATTGCACCAACAGTTCACAGGAACTGCTGGTGCAATGATAGATGCTGACAGCATATGCTGTCAGAATTTATCGATGTGCGGCAGATATGATTCGCTATAGCGGATCACGTCTGTCCGTACCATGCTAAATATACCCCTAAGAATTATTTTTTCTTCTGCAATGATATTAAAGGGGCAGTAAACCTAAAAAATAATGTTATATAATTCTACACATTGCGGAGAGCGAGCTACATTTAGTTTCATGGGGCGATCGGGCCGGCTGTGACAAGACAGCGTGCCCAAATGCGCTTAGAAAAAAACAGACCCGCTCAGTAGAGCAAGGAGCTGCGGTCTGTAAAATGGTAAATTATAATAAAATGTCTCTGCAATATTTAGATGTATAATGTAAGCACTAAGATAATGTAACATATAAGATAATTATATAACATTATTTTTTAGGTTTACTAACCCTTTAACTTGTAGATGAGCTATATTTTAGGTAAACTGATATATTGCATGTTACTTCAGAACAATATCCTCTCAATTTTGACATTAACAACAGTAAAGACATACTTTACATTGTTGGGATCAATTTCATTGCATATATATGCTATTTAAGCTTATTTTTTTACTTCCATTTATGTTCAGTGTGATGTATTATGCAAATTAAAACTATTATTTGAAATATGTAAATGTCTATAAAAAGAGTGTATAAAAAGAGGAATATATGATAAAGCAATCTTTGCTGATGAGGTATTTCTTGCATTTCTTTGTTGCTGATATCAAGATGTCAACATTTTGCAAAACTGTTTCTAGTAAGCAGAATTTTGGTAGCAGAAAAGTACTACTTCCCTGCTGTACATGATTTTCCAGAACTCCACTTCATTGTATTTATTAATTTTTGAAAATTTCATTTCATTTTTCATTAAATTTAAGTTTTAAACGGGGGGCGGAGCTTGGCCATGCAGGTAAATGGCCGCATGATTTGTTAGCTCCTAGGCCCCACTCCTCAGACTTAATAAAAATAGCCTATACAGCCTAGACAAACTGACCCAAAAAAGACGCCTAAGAGTGCGGGGACATCCGGAGCCGGTCACCGCATTAGACACGCTCCCCCGCTACAACCCAAAAGAGCCCTTCTAAGGCCTGAGGCTAAGACAAACGGGTGGGTGGTGCGCTGTGTAGGGGACAAGGAAAAGAGCACCCGGTACCCGAGATCGCCTTACCACAGACCCAATTTGCACAGCATGCCTGCTCAGCAACACTACCGGGCAATCAGAGGACCCAGCTCCCAACGCAGTCAGTGACTGAGGCCTTCACGCGGTCACGCTGTCACGCAATTAGAAGTGAGTAGTGGCAGACAGCACCAGAGACACGATCCGGTTGCAAAGAACAGTAATAACAGCTGGGAGGGGCGTAAACCGGGCAAGTGACAAGCAGCAACAACATATAAAAAAGAAATAAAAATAAAAAATAGAGAGGGATACTGCAGGCACAAAAAAATAATAATAAATAAATAAAAATAAACCACTAATAAATAAATAAACCAAAAAAAAAAATTAAATAAAAAAGTGTGCAAAGTTAAAGAACAACAAAAAGACTTGCAAATACACAGAAACAATTGTGTTAAATAGAGTAAGAGAGAACTGAGAGAAGCTGCAGCCTTTGTATAAGGTGAGACACACAGATACGGAAGAGAATTTAAGCCTCAGTTATAATTAAAAAGTGTCATCTGTTGTGAAATCAATCACATACTCATTATAACACAGAAGATCCTAACAGCATAAGACCACTATAACACACTCAGATACCAGAGCCACTACAGCAATACCCCGCAAAAGAGGCGCTGATATTGGCCATGCCAGGCCGCAGAATAAACAGAACTGAAGTACACATAAAAAATAAACCAATTCAGCAATATTTAAAGGCACAAGAAATTACCAATAACACGCAAAAGATGGCATCTGTGCAACACCAAGAGCAGGCAGACCAGCCACAGACCCCAAACACCCCAAGTACACCTCAACGTCTGACCAAAGACGACTTAAATTCACTTTGCACAAAAGAAAACATAAAAGAAATAATTGGGGAAGTGAAAAATTGGTTTCATTTGGAGATTGGACGAATACATGTTAGAACACGCATTGATCAGTGGGGCTGTGGAAAAGACACTACAGTAGTAAACTATTTTAGGGAGAATAACTCAGAGGAGATAAAACCATTGGTCATATGGGAAGCACACAAGTGCGTACTGAGGGGGGAGTTTATCGCACATAAAACTAGGGAGAAGAGGGAGAAAAGACAATATCTGAACTCCACTTTGGCACAAATTGGGTACTGGGAGAAACAGCATAAACAAGATCCACAGTCTGCAGTAGCATTGAGTTCACTGACAAAAGCTAGGCAATCTTTAAAAAAAACACCTTACTAAGGAACACCAACACAAGGCCGCTCTTCTTCAGCAGAAATACTTTGACGTACAAGACAAGGCAGGGGCATCATTGACAAAAGCACTCAAGAGGAGACAACTCAACACATACAGGGAGTAAAGAATTATTAGGCAAATGAGTATTTTAACCACATCATCCTGTTTATGCATGTTGTCTTACTCCAAGCTGTATAGGCTTGAAAGCCTACTACCAATTAAGCATATTAGGTGATGTGCATCTCTGTAATGAGAAGGGGTGTGGTCTAATGACATCAACACCCTATATCAGGTGTGCATAATTATTAGGCAACTTCCTTTCCTTTGGCAAAATGGGTCAAAAGAAGGACTTGACAGGCTCAGAAAAGTCAAAAATAGTGAGATATCTTGCAGAGGGATGCAGCACTCTTAAAATTGCAAAGCTTCTGAAGCGTGATCATCGAACAATCAAGCGTTTCATTCAAAATAGTCAACAGGGTCGCAAGAAGCGTGTGGAAAAACCAAGGCGCAAAATAACTGCCCATGAACTGAGAAAAGTCAAGCGTGCAGCTGCCAAGATGCCACTTGCCACCAGTTTGGCCATATTTCAGAGCTGCAACATCACTGGAGTGCCCAAAAGCACAAGGTGTGCAATACTCAGAGACATGGCCAAGGTAAGAAAGGCTGAAAGACGACCACCACTGAACAAGACACACAAGCTGAAACGTCAAGACTGGGCCAAGAAATATCTCAAGACTGATTTTTCTAAGGTTTTATGGACTGATGAAATGAGAGTGAGTATTGATGGGCCAGATGGATGGGCCCATGGCTGGATTGGTAAAGGGCAGAGAGCTCCAGTCTGACTCAGACGCCAGCATGGTGGAAGTGGAGTACTGGTTTGGGCTGGTATCATCAAAGATGAGCTTGTGGGGCCTTTTAGGGTTGAGGATGGAGTCAAGCTCAACTCCCAGTCCTACTGCCAGTTTCTGGAAGACACCTTCTTCAAGCAGTGGTACAGGAAGAAGTCTGCATCCTTCAAGAAAAACATGATTTTCATGCAGGACAATGCTCCATCACACGCGTCCAAGTACTCCACAACGTGGCTGGCAAGAAAGGGTATAAAAGAAGAAAATCTAATGACATGGCCTCCTTGTTCACCTGATCTGAACCCCATTGAGAACCTGTGGTCCATCATCAAATGTGAGATTTACAAGGAGGGAAAACAGTACACCTCTCTGAACAGTGTCTGGGAGGCTATGGTTGCTGCTGCACGCAATGTTGATGGTGAACAGATCAAAACACTGACAGAATCCATGGATGGCAGGCTTTTGAGTGTCCTTGCAAAGAAAGGTGGCTATATTGGTCACTGATTTGTTTTTGTTTTGTTTTTGAATGTCAGAAATGTATATTTGTGAATGTTGAGATGTTATATTGGTTTCACTGGTAAAAATAAATAATTGAAATGGGTATATATTTGTTTTTTGTTAAGTTGCCTAATAATTATGGACAGTAATAGTCACCTGCACACACAGATATCCCCCTAAAATAGCTAAAACTAAAAACAAACTAAAAACTCCTTCCAAAACTATTCAGCTTTGATATTAATGTGTTTTTTGGGTTCATTGAGAACATGGTTGTTGTTCAATAATAAAAGTAATCCTCAAAAATACAACTTGCCTAATAATTCTGCACTCCCTGTACGTGCACTCTATTTCAGACACTCAAGGTAGCACACACAAGGATAGTAACAATATAGCAGAGGTCTTTCGACAATATTATGCTACACTTTATAACATAAATGATGCAGCCACATGCCATTCAATAGAATCATACTTAAAGGACCTTGATCTCCCCATACTAGAAAGGGAAGAGGTGGACAAGCTAGATTCCCCCATCACTATAGATGAAATCAAAAAAGCAATTCAGGATATGCCAGCTGGGAAAAGTCCGGGACCGGACGGTTTCAGCATGAAGTACTATAAAAAATACATAGACCACCTAGTAACGCCACTGGAAAAAATGTTTAACTCTTTTTCCCCTACCACAGGCTTTTCAGAAAATATGCTAGCGCACATATAACCGTCCTCCCGAAACCGGGAAAACAACCAGATAGGCCAGAGCATTTCCGCCCGATATCACTTTTGAATTCGGACATAAAAATTTATGCCAAAATCTTAGCAAATAGGATTAACCAATACCTACCCAAACTGATCAACACAGATCAGGTTGGATTTGTCCCGGGAAGGGAGGCACGAGATAACACGTTGAAAACACTTCAGATTATATCTCACGCCCAAAACAATAAGACACGATGATAATAGTCTCTACAGACGCTGAAAAAGCATTTGATAGGGTGAATTGTTATTTTCTAAAAGCAGTCATGAATAAAATGAAATTCGGCGACAAATTTATAACACTTGTATTTTCCTTATACACATACCCTACCGCAAAAGTAAAGGTGAATGGTCTCTTGTCAGAAAGTTTTAGAATAGGCAATGGGACAAGGCAGGGGTGCCCGCTTTCCCCAGTGCTTTTTGCTTTGACCATTGAAGCCTTGGCACAGAAAATAAGAAACAACACACAGATTACGGGGGTTTTGGTTTGTAGCACTGAACATAAGCTAGCGTTATACGCAGACGACATCCTTCTTACACTCACCGCAGTAGAGACATCCTTACCAAAGGTAATGGATGAGTTCCGGGAGTTCGGGGAGGTGTCCAATTTCTTAGTGAACACCACAAAATCTGAAATATAACATATGAGGAGGAGACACTAAAACAATTAACAATGGGTTGCCCCTTAAAAAGACAAAACTTGAAACTTAAATATTTAGGAATCTACCTAGCACCAGACCCACAGATTATATTCCAGGCCAATTATAAAAAAATAGAGGGAAATTTAATGGCAGATCTCTCCAGTTGGAAGAACAAATCTATATCATGGATAGGTAGAATTAATGTAATAAAGATGAACGTCCTCCCCCGGATCCTATACCTGTTACAGACCACCCCCATTCAATTACCAACAAAATATGTAAATCGAATACAATCTTTAATAGAACAATTTATATGGCAGGGAATTAGACCCCGAATAGCGAAGCAGACAATGTACTTGCCCAGGGAGCAGGGGGGACTGGGAGTACCTAATATACATACATACAAAGTGGCAGCAACATTGCATAGGTTGATAGATTTATGTACAAATAATGTGTACAAACAATGGGCCCAACTGGATAGACGTATCCTAGGGCTCGGCAATGCTGGTACAGTGGCATGGATGTCTCAAAAACAAAGACCTGTTATAATACAGCAATACCCAATACTGACGGAACTTTTCGCCACGTGGGATAAATTGATGAACACATCCACAAACATATCAAACCCACTTTCCCCAATGTTCCCACTGAGCAATAACCCCTCATTGCACTGGAACTACAAAGACACCCAAACAGAACAGGGAGATCATATAAAAAACAGAATCATAGCAATATTTGCTCAGGATGGGAAAATAAGGGCCTTTAAAGACATTAAAGAAAGTCACCCCGATATAAATCTAAACTGGTATTCATATACGCAAATGAGACATTACATAGACACACATCCCTGCAAACAACAAATGATCAGACGGCTAACACCTTTTGAAAATTTGTGCCACTTGAGCGCAACACCCAGGCACGCTATATCCACACTATATAAACAACTACTCACTGAAAACAAACAACAGCTCCCTACATATACTATAGCGTGGGAAAAAGAATTGGGAATAGCCATACCTCCAAAAGAGTGGCAAAGAGCTTTCCTAGCTACCAAGAGATCCTCAATCTCCACAAGAATCTTAGAGAAAAATTATAAACTCCTTACAAGGTGGTACCTTACCCCCAGTAGGTTACACAAAATATACAAGACACAAAGCAATAAGTGTTGGAGAGGGTGTGGAGAAGTGGGGAACCCCACTCACATTTGGTGGAAATGTGATAGACTAGACACATACTGGGTGGAAATACTAAGACAAATGTCAGACATAATAGGGAGACAGCTACCTAATGACCAACTGATTCTTTTCTACATGGCAATCCACAAAATTGACAATAGCACAGCTAAAACTTTATTGACAGTATTAATTAACAGCGCCAAAAATATTAATTCCAAAATACTGGAAAACAGCAACAGTGCCCACAGCTTCCGAGTGGAGGGCACAGGTGGAAAATCTACTGCAACTAGAGAGATATCATCACTTAAAGTCAGGCACCATAGGGACGCATGAGCTTATGGTAGATATGTGGAGACAACATACAGCTAGTTAATGATATACAAGCTTCCAAAGCATGACTACATAATGGCACACACTTCACATACCTCACAGGAAAAATAAATCCTCCACACAGATCATGAATGTGACATCTGCTGTTTATTGTTTATTGTTTGCTGTTGTTTAACATAGTATACTAAATATTTAAACACGTTACATGGTCACCAAGGACAGAAAACCTCTGGCGATCCTTCCCTGGAGAGACTATATGTTGAACTTCCCAAAAGATGGACATTGTATTAGCAACTCCGACATAGAAACACACCCATAGAGGTGGGACGCTTGTTTACCTATGTACTTAACGCCGGAAACAGATACTTGCATTGAGTGTATGGGGTTCTCTATCTTAATATTGTTTGAACCCAAACAGTTTTGTTAATAACCTGATTGACTAAATAAAGAAATAAAAAAAAAAAAATTAAGTTTTAAACATATTTTTTCATCCAGGCACTGAAAGTTAAGGTGATGAAGAATCGGAATGGTTAGTGGTAGAATCATGGTGGTGGTGGGGGGGCATTCCAAATAATCTGGAAAGCACGAGGAATAAATTAAGTCATGGCTTAATGCTTATAGGCACAGTGTAGGGGATCCCATTTTCACTTTGTAAAACTGGAGATGAATAATTGAAATGGATAATGTTGGGTAGAATAAAGGCAGAGCTACCAAACTGGAACAATCATATAAAATGCAGAATTGCTAAGATTTCTCAATATATATTAAACCAGCAGTCTCTTCACTGCACCTCCACTATTGTTTATTGGGCTCATAATCACTGTACCCTTATTCATTTTTAGCTGTCCCATTTGTAAGTAAAAATTCCAGGATGAATAAAATGTCACAGGCAAATTTCAATATTTCTTTTGTGTCTGATATATTTTTTTACACTGCTCAATAGGTAAATTGCTAGTAAGAAGGTCAATTTAAAAATTAAATGGATTTGAAGGAAAACAAAGGGACCATTTGCCCCCAAATAAGCACCAGGGATGTTTCTTTCTGGAAGTTTTTTTTGGGGTCTCTCTACTTAGCTGGCTGGGAAAAGTTACCAGTTGTCCTGTCCTTTCATACATATAAAAGAATAAACATATATGTATGTGTGTCTATAGATAGATAGACAAACAGACAGATAGACAGACAGACAGAATAGATAGATAGAGTGATAGATAGATAAATAGATGATAGATAGATAGATGATAGAGAGAGAGATGATAGATAGCGAGATAGATACAGAGATAGATAGATAGATGATATATAGAGAGATAGATAGATAAAGAAAGAGATAGATGATAGATAGAGAGATAGATAAAACACATAGTACAATGCAAACAATGGAAAAAAATGCTGTAAAGTAACAATGCTTTCAAAAATATAAATGTTAATGTTTTACATTTATCAATTAAAAACATATAACCTTTTTTTTAAAAAATATTTATTTATACAAGCCAAAGTGTAATGAAATATACAAATTGCAGTAATTCAGACACCACACAGGGCGTCATCTCAGTGGATTCAACAAGACAAAAAAGAAAATCCATAATAAAAACAAAAACGTTATACAAGAATACGATAACTGAATAAACAAATTTTTATCCACTTTCTCTTGACCTTATAACTTGGAAAATAAACGTAGCAAATTCTGCTTTTAACACTTATGGCATATTTTCTTATTAGCCTAAAGACTAAATGATGAAGGTGAAGAAAATAGAAAGAGAAAAAGAAAAAAGCGAAAAAGAGAGAAAAAAAAAAAAGAAAGGACACCCCGCATCCAAAGCCCCCCTCCCCTTTTCCTCATCCACTCGTCAAGTGTCCGGGATATATCCTCATTATTTCAATTTGGTGTCATGATATTATGGATCGCTATAACCCCTAATCCAGTCTGCTGAGAAATCACCTAATAGTACCAGGTCACAAAAACTATCTGAACTTAAAAATGGATATAAAATAGTTTTTTATACTCCTTCCGAATATATCTTAATTATTGGTAGCCATTTTAATAAAAACCTCCTAACTTCCCTTTCACCTGCTTCACTCAAGTGGAAGGATTCAAAAATTATTTGCATTTGGATGTCTTTATTAAATACTGAGAAACCCGGCATCTTTTTGGCTTTCCAATTCATGAGTATAAGGTGTCTAACAAGAAGAATAATTACATTTAGACTTTTTTTTTTGTAAAGAAGTCTCACAGCTGGTATGATCGAGAAAAAAAAATAGAGTCTGCGTCAAAATAGATATTTGTTCCATACAACCTATTAAACCAAAAAGCTACCTTTTTCAATAACTGATCAATCCTAGGGCAGGATACAAACATATGTAAAATGTCTGCATTAATGCAAAGACAGCGTGGACATGAAAAGGTTAAATTAGAATATATTTTAGACATTTTCAAAGGTGTGTAAATAAAGTTATGCATTAGTTTCATATGACTCTCTTTCCAACTCATTGGAACTTAAATCAAACATAATTTGGTGAAACCTCATTTGCCTTCAGAACAGCATCAATTCTTCTAGGAACATTTGCCCAAAGTCAGGGATTTTGTAGGGTTTTCCCAGGTGCATAACTAAACAAATATACTAAAGAGGTGCTAATGATTTAATATGTAGGTTGAAACACAATCATTAACTAAAACAGAAACAGCAGTGTAGAAGGAAAAAAAACCTGGGTGAGGAACAGCCAAACTCCTTGGTGAGAAGCATCTGATAACAGTTCAATGGCCAAACTCATACACCATGGCAAGACTGAAAACAGTAACAAAACACAAGGTATATACTGTGTATTGCATCAGCAAGGTCTCTCCCAGGCAGAAATTTCAAGGCAGAAAATGGTTTCCAGGTGTTCTGTCCAAGCTCTTCTGAAGAAGCACAAAATGGGCAACACTAAGGAACATAGATGCAGTCACTAGCCAGGGAATTTTCAGAAACTAGTTGAATCCTCATACACCCATCTAATATCCAATGAAGTCTGCTCAGAAGTGGTCCTCATGGAAGACTTACAGAAAAAAAAAACATACCTCTGACATAGAAACAAGGTCAAGCCACTCAACTATGCAGAAAAACACTGGAACTGGGGTGCAGAAAAATGTCAGCAGGTGCTTAGGACTGATCAGTAAATATTTGGTTGTAGCAAAATGCAATTCATTCGCTGAAGGGCTGGAAAGAAGTACAATAATAACTATCGGCATGCAACAGTAAAGCACGGTGGAGAATCCTTGCAATTTGAGGATGTGTTTATGCAAATGAATAGGGATTTGATCAGAATTAATGGTCTCTCTCTTCAATGCTGAGAAGTACAGGCAGAAGCTTATCAATCATGCAATATCATCATAGAGGTATGTAATATCACATCAACCCTAGGCATATAGAACTATTATATATATATATTATATTAATTAAGAATTAACTAGCATAATGAAAAACAAGGAGTCCTGGAAGTAAGGGTATGGTCCCACAGAGCCCTGCAGGCCCATTTATCAAGCTCCGTATGGAGCTTGAAGGGCCGTGTTTCTGGCGAGTCTTCAGACTCGCCAGAAACACAACTTATGAAGCAGCGGTCTAAAGACCGCTGCTCCATAACCCTGTCCGCCTGCTCTGAACAGGCGGACAGGAATCGCCAGACATCAACCCGATCGAATACGATCGGGTTGATTGACAGCTCCCTGCTGGCGGCCGATTGGCCGCGAGTCAGCAGGGGGTGGCGTTGCACCAGCAGCTCTTGTGAGCTGCTGGTGCAATGTTAAATGCGGAGAGCGTATTGCTCTCCGCATTTAGCGAGGTCTTGCGGACCTGATCCGCAGTGTTGGATCAGGTCCGCAAGCCCTTTGATAAATGGGCCTGAAAGACACCATCAAATCTGTCTGTGATTACATGAAAACACAGGAGCCAATGAGATTGCCTAAATCCCCAGAAGAACTGTGGTTAGTTCTGCAAGTGGTTTCGACCAATCTACCTGCCAAGTTACTTAAAAAAACTGTGTTCAAGTGTACCTTGAAGAATCAGTATAGTTTAATAGTCAGGTGTAAAAAGCTACTATCTAAGATGGAAATGTTACTACTCCATCCAATATTAAAGATAAGAAAAGTACTAGTGGAAATTTCAAGTTCTGTGTGTATGTATATGTGTGTTTGTATGTATGTATGTGCGTGTGTGTGTATATATATCTATATATCTATATATACGGTGTATATATATATATATATATATATATATATATATATATAATATAGCCAAGATGTGCACTTTCACTTTCCATCGTCTGCTGGGGTGGTAGTGGTATACATAATAACAGCAATAAAGACTTGCACTCGCTGGGTGTTTAAAAATCAAATTTACTGTGACAAGTGTAACGTTTTGTGAACATTACATCTGAAGGGTCTGAAGAAGGGGGTGTAAAGTTCCCGAAACGTTACACTTGTTCCTTTGAAATCTGCTTGATAGCTCAGGTCTGGTTAAACTGATTAAGTTCAGCTTGCTTGGCTTTGCTACAACACAAGCAGACAGCTCCACCTACTGGTTATTTTAATAAATGTACTGCTTCTCAATGCTTTTCAATAGCAGTCGCATGACTGGAAAAAAAGGTTGTTATTCTGAAACGGTGTAAATTGAACCATTGTAAAACGAGGGCCACCTCTATATATATATATATATATATAATATAGCCAAGATGTGCACTTTCACTTTCCATCGTCTGCTGGGGTGGTAGTGGTATACATAATAACAGCATTAAAGACTTGCACTCGCTGGGTGTTTAAAAATCAAATTTACTGTGACAAGTGTAACGTTTTGGGAACATTATATCTGAAGGGTCTGAAGAAGGGGGTGTAAAGTTCCCGCAACGCTACACTTGTCACAGTAAATTTGATTTTTAAACACCCAGCGAGTGCAAGTCTTTATTGCTGTCACTATATATATATATATATATATATATATATATATATATATATATTATTATATATTTACACACACACACACATAAAGTATAGAGATAGATAGAGATTAATAACTGATACAATATATATATATATATATATATATAAATATAAATATATATATATATATATATATAGTGACAGCAATAAAGACTTGCACTCGCTGGGTCTTTAAAAATCAATATATATATATATATATATATATATATATATATATAAATATATATAATCAAGAGTAGAGCGCACTCTCACCTTCAAAGTCAAATGCCAGGGTGCCAACAGGTTATAGAATAAAAAGTCAGGAATGCAGCACTTGCTGGTCCTTTTAAATCGATGTCAGCTAGTTTACGAGTTTTGAGCGCTATAGGGAAATTAAGCAGGAAGTCTTCATCCAAGCAGGAAGAAGTCTTCATCCATCCGGCGCGGAACGGGTCCATCTTCAAGACATCCAGCGCAGAGCATCCTCTTCTTACGATCGCCACTGGAAAATGAAGTTCACTTTAAGTGACGTTATCCAAGATGGCGTCCCTTACATTCCTATTGGCTGATAGAATTCTATCAGCCAATAGGAATTAAAGGGGAAAAAATCCTTTTGGCTGTTGCAATCAGCCAATAGGATTGAGCTTTCATCCTATTGGCTGATCCAATCAGCCAATAGGATTGAGCTCACATTCTATTGTCTATTCCAATCAGCCAATAGAATGAGAGTTCAATCCTATTGGCTGATTGGGTTGTTAGGGTTAGGGTTAGACTCAAGCTTAGGTTTACGTTAGGGTAAGGGTTAGGTTTAGGGGTTAATATATTTATGTAGTGTTGTGGGAGGCCAGAGGTTTAGGGGTTAATAGTTTAATTTTGTATATTTTGTTATGGGGGGCTTGCGGTTTAGTGGTTAATAGGTTTATTATGCCGGTGGTGTGGGTGGATGGCAGATTAGGGGTTAATAATATTTAAATAGTGTTTGCGATGCAGGAGGGCGGCGGTATAGGGGTTTGTAGGTTTATTATAGTGGTGACGATGTCGGGGAGCTGCGGAATAGGGGTTAATACATTTTAATAGTGGCAGCGATGTCCAGAGCAGCAGATTAGGGGTTAATACATTTATTATAGTGTGTGCGATGCGGGAGGGCCTCGGTTTAGGGGTTGATAGGTAGTTTATGGGTGTACTTTGTAACACTTAAGTTATGAGTTTTATGTTACAGCTTTGTAGCATAAAACTCATAACTACTGACTTTAGATGGCGGTACAGATCTTGTGGTTATAGAGTGTACCGCTCACTTTTTAGACTCCCAGGCAAACTCGTAATACCGGCGCTATGGAAGTCCCATTGAAAAAGGACTTTTTTAAAAGGGCAGTACTGATGTTGCGTGACGGCCAAAAAGGTGTGCGGTACACTTATACCTACAAGACTTGTAATAGCGGCATTTTTTTGCAGAACTACTAGTCAATTAAGAGTTAAATACATAAAAAAATAAGTTTTGTACTCATTAGGGTTCTTTAGAAGTTTCACTGAGAAAACCCACATGAATTAAATTTCTCAATGCACAATCCACATTATAAACATTTCCCACAAAAATGTAACAAAACATTGCAGCTGTAAATATTTACATTCATACTGCTATGACTCCATCTAGTGGCCAAAATTGTGCTCTGCTTTGTATCATCCTGTTATCTTATTGGCTTTGCTGAATCAAGGAAAACTATATATTTTGTTGAGTAACAAACATAAAATATTATAAAATAATATATTGTAAGATATTCTTAGATATAGATCACTGTGCCACAACATAATTACTGCATAGCTGCTACCCTTTGAGTATAAATAATGTAGCAATAACCATAGGGGATTTTGGTAATATTGTGTTGAAATGCACTGGGTTGTTAGTGGGAGGGTTGGGTTTATTATCAATCAAGAATTATGTTTTTTTAGTAGTGATACAGACTGGGATTATTCGTGGTTAAGGTGGAATATAATTAGTGCTATGTGTGGTAGGGAGACCAGTGTGGTAAGCATTTATCTTGGATTAGATGTTCTGTGGCATTTGGGTTTTGTGTATAAGGAGCTTTTAGCCAATAGCAGTTAGAGAAGCCAGTGCAGCTAGAGTTGATTGTAGTTGGAGTGCCTTGGCTTAGTTAGAGTTAAAGGGACATGAAACCAACATTTTTCTTTCATGATTCAGATAAAACATGGAATTTTAAGCAAATCAGTCCTCATATTGAGATAAAAGAAAGGGTCAAATAGTATTATTGGCTCTTGTGAAGTAAATGGGAGTACATTTTCACTTTGTCTGGTATGCTGTACATAATATATAGCCATGCTTTGCTGAATATGGGCTAGATTATGAGTGGATCAGTATTTTGCGCTCCTGCTTCTGTGTTAACTTCACTCGATTTTGGCCGGAAAAAGTCTTCATCCAAGCGGGCAAAAGTCCTCATCAAAGCCAGCAGAAGTCTTCATCCAAGCGGGAAGAAGTCTTCATCCATCCGGCGCAGAGCGGGTCCATCTTCAAGACATCCAGCGCAGAGCATCCTCTTCTTCCAATTGCCACTGGAAAATGAAGTTCACTTTAAGTGACGTTATCCAAGATGGCGTCCCTTACATTCCGATTGGCTGATAGAATTCTATCAGCCAATAGGAATTAAAGGGGAAAAAATCCTTTTGGCTGTTGCAATCAGCCAATAGGATTGAGCTTTCATCCTATTGGCTGATCCAATCAGCCAATAGGATTGAGCTCACATTCTATTGGCTATTCCAATCAGCCAATAGAATGAGAGCTCAATCCTATTGGCTGATTGGGGTGTTAGGTTTAGGGTTAGACTCAAGCTTAGGTTTACGTTAGGGTAAGGGTTAGGTTTAGGGGTTAATATATTTATGTAGTGTTGTGGGAGGCCAGAGGTTTAGGGGTTAATAGTTTAATTTTGTACATTTCATTATTGTGGGCTTGCAGTTTAGTGGTTAATAGGTTTATTATAGCGGCGGTGTGGGTGGATGGCAGATTAGGGGTTAATAATATTTAAATAGTTTTTGCGATGCAGGAGGGCGTTGGTATAGGGGTTAGTAGGTTTATTATAGTGGTGACGATGTTGGGGAGCAGCGGAATAGGGGTTAATACATTTTAATAGTGGCAGCGATGTCCGGAGAGGCAGATTAGGGGTTAATACATTTATTATAGTGTGTGCGATGCGGGAGGGCCTCGGTTTAGGGGTTGATAGGTAGTTTATGGGTGTTTGTGTACTTTGTAACACTTAAGTTATGAGTTTTATGTTACAGCTTTGTAGCATAAAACTCATAACTACTGACTTTAGATGGCGGTACAGATCTTGTGGTTATAGAGTGTACCGCTCACTTTTTAGACTCCCAGGCAAACTCGTAATACCGGCGCTATGGAAGTCACATTGAAAAAGGACTTTTTTAAAAGTGCAGTACTGATGTTGCGTGACGGCCAAAAAGGTGCGCGGTACACTTATACCTACAAGACTTGTAATAGCGGCATTAGGGAAAAAGCAGCGTTATGAAGCATAACAATGCTTTTTCACTCATAACGCAAAACTCGTAATCTAGCTGTGTACTATTTAATAATGTGACATTATTAAATAGTACACTGATTTAAAAGGACCAGCAAATCATATAAGGCAAATATAATGTAAAATGTCCATGGTTGGAGTTGAGTGTATGGTTTAATTCCCTGTTTCTTTGGCAGAACATAAACTAAATGTAACATTTTTTTGCAGAACTATTAGTCAATTAAGAGTTAAATACATAAAAAATAAGTTTTGTACTCATTAGGGTTCTTTAGAAGTTTCATTGAGAAAACCCACATGAATTAAATTTCTCAATGCACAATCCACATTATAAACATTTCCCACAAAAATGTAACAAAACATTGCAGCTGTAAATATTTACATTCATACTGGTATGACCCCATGTTGTGGCCAAAATTGTGCTCTGCTTTGTATCATCCTGTTATCTTATTGGCTTTGCTGAATCAAGGAAAATTATATATTTTGTTGAGTAACAAACATAAAATATTATAAAATAATATATTGTAAGAGATTCTTAGATATAGATCACTGTGCCGCAACATAATTACTGCATAGCTGCTACCCTTTGAGTATAAATAATGTAGCAATAACCATAGGGGATTTTGGTAATATTGTGTTGAAATGCACTGGGTTGTTAGTGGGAGGGTTGGGTTTATTATCAATCAAGAATTATGTTTTTTTAGTAGTGATACAGACTGGGATTATTCGTGGTTAAGGTGGAATATAATTAGTGCTATGTGTGGTAGGGAGACCAGTGTGGTAAGCATTCATCTTGGATTAGATGTTCTGTGGCATTTGGGTTTTGTGTATAAGGTAGACATGTGCGGTTCGTTTCGGATTAATTCGGAAATTCGGTAAATTCGGTAAATTCGGAGATTCGGATCGATTCGGATTTCCGAATTAAAATACTTCCGAATCTACCGAATGAATCCGAAATAGCTGCCGTATCTCCGAATAAATCCGAATTAGCTCGTTAAGATTCGGCATTTCCCCATAGGAAACAATGGGAGTTTCGGCTGAAAAAAAACTAACACCGCAGCCCCATTGTTTCCTAAGGGGAAACACTAAGTCTGCACCTAACACCCTAACATGTACCCCGAGTCTCTAAACACCCCTAATCTAACACTTATTAACCCCTAATCTGCTGCCTCCGCTATCGCTGACACCTGCATTATTTTATTAACCCCTAATCTGCCGACCGAATATCGCCGCCGCCTACATTATAGCTATTAACCCCTAATCTGCTGTCCCTAACACCGCCGACCCCTACATTATAGTTATTAACCCCTAATCTGCCCCCCCCAACTTCGCCGCAATCTAACTACAAGTATTAACCCCTAATCTGCCGACCCGATATCGCCGCCGCCTACATTATAGCTATTAACCCCTAACCTGCTGTCCCTAACACCGCCGACCCCTACATTATAGTTATTAACCCCTAATCTGCCTCCCCCAACGTTGCCGCAATCTAACTACAAGTATTAACCCCTAATCTGCCGACCCGATATCGCCGCCGCCTACATTATAGCTATTAACCCCTAATCTGCTGTCCCTAACACCGCCGACCCCTACATTATAGTTATTAACCCCTAATCTGCCTCCCCCCAACGTCGCCGCAATCTAACTACAAGTATTAACCCCTAATCTGCCGACCGCAAATCGCCGCCACTATAATAAATGTATTAACCCCTAAACCGCCGCACTCCCGCCTCGCAAACACTATAATACATTTTATTAACCCCTAATCTGCCCTCCCTAACATCGCCGCCACCTACCTACAATTATTAACCCCTAATCTCCCGCCCCCATCGTCGCCGCTACTATAATAAGGTTATTAACCCCTAAACCTAAGTCTAACCCTAACACTAACACCCCCTAACTTAAATATAATTTAAATAAAACGAAATAAGTTTACTATAGTTAAATAAATGAATCCTATTTAAAACTAAAGACTTACCTGTAAAATAAACCCTAAGATAGCTGCAATATAACTAATAGTTACATTGTAGCTATTTTAGGATTTATATTTATTTTACAGGCAACTTTGTATTTATTTTAACTAGGTACAATAGTTATTAAATAGTTAATAACTATTTAATAACTACCTAGCTAAAATAAATACAAATTTACCTGTAAAATAAATCCTAACCTAAGTTACACTAACACCTAATACTACACTATCATTAAATTAACTAAATAAATGAATCCTATTTAAAACAAAATACTTACCTGTAAAATAAACCCTAATATAGCTGCAATATAACTAATAGTTACATTGTAGCTATTTTAGCATTTATATTTATTTTACAGGCAACTTTGTATTTATTTTAACTAGGTACAATAGCTATTAAATAGTTATTGACTAAGTAATAGCTACCTAGTTAAAATAATTACAAAATTACCTGTAAAATAAATCCTAACCTAAGTTACAATTAAACCTAACACTACACTGTCATTAAATAAATTAACTACAATTATCTACAATTAAATAAACTAAAGTACAAAACCCCCCCACTAAATTACAAAAAAAACAAACACTAAATTACAAAAAATAAAAAAATATTACAAGAATTTTAAACTAATTACACCTAATCTAAGCCCCCTAATAAAATAACAAAGCCCCCCAAAATAAAAAAAAATGCCCTACCCTATACTAAATTACAAAAGTTAACAGCTCTATTACCTTACCAGCCCTGAACAGGGCCCTTTGCGGGGCATGCCCCAAAGAAAACAGCTCTTTTGCCTGTAAAAAAAAAACACAATCCCCCCCCCACATTACAACCCCCCACCCACATACCCCTACTCTAACCCAAACCCCCCTTAAATAAACCTAACACTACCCCCCTGAAGATCTCCCTACCTTGAGTCGTGTTCACCCAGCCGGGCCGAAGTCTTCATCCGATGGGGCAGAAGAGTACATCCAGACCGGCAGAAGTCTTCATCCAAGCGGGGCAAGAAGAGGTCTTCCATCCATCATACAAGTACCAAAATACAAACAAACACTAAATTACCAAAAATAATAAAATATTACAATAATTTTAAACTAATTACACCTAATCTAAGCCCCCTACTAGCTATTAATATAGCTACAATATAACTAATAGTTACATTGTAGCTATTTTAGGATTTATATTTATTTTACAGGCAACTTTGTATTTATTTTAACTAGGTACAATAGTTATTAAATAGTTATTAACTATTTAATAACTACCTAGCTAAAATAAATACAAATTTACCTGTAAAATAAATCATCACCTAAGTTACACTAACACCTAACACTACACTATCATTAAATTAACTAAATAAATGAATCCTATATAAAACTAAAGACTTACCTGTAAAATAAACCCTAATATAGCTGCAATATAACTAATAGTTACATTGTAGCTATTTTAGCATTTATATTTATTGTACAGGCAACTTTGTATTCATTTTAACTAGGTTCAATAGCTATTAAATAGATATTGACTATTTAATAGCTACCTAGTTAAAATAATTACAAAATTACCTGTAAAATAAATCCTAACCTAAGTTACAATTAAACCTAACACTACACTATCATTAAATAAATTAACTACAAGTACCTACAATTAAATGCAATTAAAAAAACTAAACTAAAGTACAAACCCCCCCCCCACTAAATTACAAAAAATAAAAAAATATTACAAGAATTTTAAACTAATTACACCTAATCTAAGCCCCCTAATAAAATAACAAAGCCCCCCAAAATAAAAAAAATGCCCTAACCTATACTAAATTACAAAAGTTAACAGCTCTATTACCTTACCAGCCCTGAACAGGGCCCTTTGCGGGGCATGCCCCAAAGAAAACAGCTCTTTTGCCTGTAAAAAAAAAACACAATCCCTCCCCCCACATTACAACCCACCACCCACATACCCCTACTCTAACCCAAACCCCCCTTAAATAAACCTAACACTACCCCCCTGAAGATCTCCCTACCTTGAGTCGTGTTCACCCAGCCGGGCCGAAGTCTTCATCCGATGGGGCAGAAGAGGACATCCAGACCGGCAGAAGTCTTCATCCAAGCGGGGCAAGAAGAGGTCTTCCATCCATCAGAAAAGTACAAAAAAACAAACAAACACTAAATTAGCAAAAATAATAAAATATTACAATAATTTTAAACTAATTACACCTAATCTAAGCCCCATACTAGCTATTAATATAGCTACAATATAACTAATAGTTACATTGTAGCTATTTTAGGATTTATATTTATTTTACAGGCAACTTTGTATTTATTTTAACTAGGTACAATAGCTATTAAATAGTTAATAACTACCTAGCTAAAATAAATACAAATTTACCTGTAAAATAAACCCTAACCTAAGTTACAATTACACCTAACACTACACTGTCATTAAATTAACTAAATAAATTAATCCTATATAAAACTAAATACTTACCTGTAAAATAAACCCTAATATAGCTACAATATAACTAATAGTTACATTGTAGCTATTTTAGCATTTATATTTATTTTACAGGCAACTTTGTATTTATTTTAACTAGGTACAATAGCTATTAAATAGTTATTGACTAATTAATAGCTACCTAGTTAAAATAATTACAAAATTACCTGTAAAATAAATCCTAACCTAAGTTACTATTAAACCTAACACTACACTATCATTAAATAAATTAACTACAAGTACCTACAATTAAATACAATGAAATAAACTAAACTAAAGTACAAAAAAAACAAACACTAAATTACAAAAAATAAAAAAAATTACAAGAATTTTAAACTAATTACACCTAATCTAAGCCCCCTAATAAAATAACAAAGCCCCCCAAAATAAAAAAATGCCCTACCCTATACTAAATTACAAAAGTAATCAGCTCTATTACCTTACCAGCCCTTAAAAGGGCCTTTTGTGGGGGCATGCCCCAAAGAAAACAGCTCTTTTGCCTGTAAAAAAAACACAATCCCCCCCCACATTACAACCCACCACCCACATACCCCTACTCTAACCCAAACCCCCCTTAAATAAACCTAACACTACCCCCCTGAAGATCTCTCTACCGTGTCTTCACCCAGCGGGCCGAAGTCTTCATCCGATCGGGCAGAAGAGGACATCCAGACCGGCAGAAGTCTTCATCCAAGCGGGGCAAGAAGAGGTCTTCCATCCATCAGAAGTCTTGATCCAGGCGGCATCTTCTCTGTTCATCCATCCGGAGCGGAGCGGCAGCATCCTGAAGACATCCCACGCAGAGCATCCTCTTCTTTCTTGATCCGACGACTAGGTGACTGTACCTTTAAGTGACGTCATCCAAGATGGCGTCCCTTGAATTCCGATTGGCTGATAGGATTCTATCAGCCAATCGGAATTAAGGTAGGAAAAATCTGATTGGCTGATTTAATCAGCCAATCAGATTCAAGTTCAATCAGATTGGCTGATGGAATCAGCCAATCAGATTGACCTCGCATTCTATTGGCTGTTCCGATCAGCCCTTTTAAGGGCTGGTAAGGTAATAGAGCTGATTACTTTTGTAATTTAGTATAGGGTAGGGCATTTTTTTATTTTGGGGGGCTTTGTTATTTTATTAGGGGGCTTAGATTAGGTGTAATTAGTTTAAAATTCTTGTAATATTTTTTTATTTTTTGTAATTTAGTGGGGGGGGGGGGTTGTACTTTAGTTTAGTTTTTTAATTGTATTTAATTGTAGGTACTTGTAGTTAATTTATTTAATGATAGTGTAGTGTTAGGTTTAATTGTAACTTAGGTTAGGATTTATTTTACAGGTAATTTTGTAATTATTTTAACTAGGTAGCTATTAAACAGTAAATATCTATTTAATAGCTATTGTACCTAGTTAAAATAAATACAAAGTTGCCTGTAAAATAAATATAAATGCTAAAATAGCTACAATGTAACTATTAGTTATATTGTAGCTATATTAGGGTTTATTTTACAGGTAAGTATTTAGTTTTAAATAGGATTCATTTATTTAGTTAATTTAATGATAGTGTAGTGTTAGGTGTAATTGTAACTTAGGTTATGATTTATTTTACAGGTAAATTTGTATTTATTTTAGCTAGGTAGTTATTAAATAGTTATTAACTATTTAATAGCTATTGTACCTAGTTAAAATAAATACAAAGTTGCCTGTAAAATAAATATAAATCCTAAAATAGCTACAATGTAACTATTAGTTATATTGAAGCTATATTAATAGCTAGTAGGGGGCTTAGATTAGGTGTAATTAGTTTAAAATTATTGTAATATTTTATTATTTTTTGTAATTTAGTGTTTGTTTGTATTTTGGTACTTGTATGATGGATGGAAGACCTCTTCTTGCCCAGCTTGGATGAAGACTTCTGCCGGTCTGGATGTCCTCTTCTGCCCCATCGGATGAAGACTTCGGCCCGGCTGGGTGAACACGACTCAAGGTAGGGAGATCTTCAGGGGGGTAGTGTTAGGTTTATTTAAGGGGGGTTTGGGTTAGAGTAGGGGTATGTGGGTGGTGGGTTGTAATGTGGGGGGGGGGGATTGTGTTTTTTTTTTTACAGGCAAAAGAGCTCTTTTCTTTGGGGCATGCCCCGCAAAGGGCCCTGTTCAGGGCTGGTAAGGTAATAGAGCTGTTAACTTTTGTAATTTAGTATAGGGTAGGGCATTTTTTTTTATTTTGGGGGGCTTTGTTATTTTATTAGGGGGCTTAGATTAGGTGTAATTAGTTTAAAATTCTTGTAATATTTTTTTATTTTTTGTAATTTAGTGTTTGTTTTTTTTTGTAATTTAGTGGGGGGGTTTTGTACTTTAGTTTATTTAATTGTAGATAATTGTAGGTACTTGTAGTTAATTTATTTAATGACAGTGTAGTGTTAGGTTTAATTGTAACTTAGGTTAGGATTTATTTTACAGGTAATTTTGTAATTATTTTAACTAGGTAGCTATTAATTAGTCAATAACTATTTAATAGCTTTTGTACCTAGTTAAAATAAATACAAAGTTACCTGTAAAATAAATATAAATGCTAAAATAGCTACAATGTAACTATTAGTTATATTGCAGCTATATTAGGGTTTATTTTACAGGTAAGTATTTTGTTTTAAATATGATTCATTTATTTAGTTAATTTAATGATAGTGTAGTGTTAGGTGTTAGTGTAACTTAGGTTAGGATTTATTTTACAGGTAAATTTGTATTTATTTTAGCTAGGTAGTTATTAAATAGTTAATAACTATTTAATAACTATTGTACCTAGTTAAAATAAATACAAAGTTGCCTGTAAAATAAAAATAAATGCTAAAATAGCTACAATGTAACTATTAGTTATATTGCAGCTATCTTAGGGTTTATTTTACAGGTAAGTCTTTAGTTTTAAATAGGATTCATTTATTTAACTATAGTAAACTTATTTCGTTTTATTTAAATTATATTTAAGTTAGGGGGTGTTAGTGTTAGGGTTATATTTAGGTTTAGGGGTTAATAACCTTATTATAGTAGCGGCGACGATGGGGGCGGGAGATTAGGGGTTAATAATTGTAGGTAGGTGGCGGCGATGTTAGGGAGGGCAGATTAGGGGTTAATAAAATGTATTATAGTGTTTGCGAGGCGGGAGTGAGGCGGTTTAGGGGTTAATACATTTATTATAGTGGCGGCGATTTGCGGTCGGCAGATTAGGGGTTAATACTTGTAGTTAGATTGCGGCGACGTTCGGGGGAGGCAGATTAGGGGTTAATAACTATAATGTAGGGGTCGGCGGTGTTAGGGACAGCAGATTAGGGGTTAATAGCTATAATGTAGGCGGCGGCGATATCGGGTCGGCAGATTAGGGGTTAATACTTGTAGTTAGATTGCGGCAACGTTGGGGGAGGCAGATTAGGGGTTAATAACTATAATGTAGGGGTCGGCGGTGTTAGGGACAGCAGATTAGGGGTTAATAGCTATAATGTAGGCGGCGGCGATATCGGGTCGGCAGATTAGGGGTTAATACTTGTAGTTAGATTGCGGCGACGTTGGGGGGAGGCAGATTAGGGGTTAATAACTATAATGTAGGGGTCGGCGGTGTTAGGGACAGCAGATTAGGGGTTAATAGCTATAATGTAGGCGGCGGCGATATCGGGTCGGCAGATTAGGGGTTAATACTTGTAGTTAGATTGCGGCGACGTTGGGGGAGGCAGATTAGGGGTTAATAACTATAATGTAGGGGTCGGCGGTGTTAGGGACAGCAGATTAGGGGTTAATAGCTATAATGTAGGCGGCGGCGATATCCGATCGGCAGATTAGGGGTTAAATAATGTTATTATAGGGTTTGCGATGTGGGGGGGCCTCGGTTTAGTGGTTCATAGGTAGTTTATGGGTGTTAGTGACTTAGTGTACTAAATGGGTGTTAGTGTACTAAAAACATACCGAATTTCGGAACGGAATAGAACCGAATTCAGCCGAATCCGAATAAATCCGAAACGAATTTATTCGGATCCGAATAAATCCGAAACGAATTTATTCAAATTTTGCCGAATCAGATTCGATCCAAAACGAAATTCTAAAAGTCCGAATCGATCCGAACCGAAAACGAACCGAATTTTTTAGCAGTGCACATGTCTAGTATAAGGAGCTTTTAGCCAATAGCAGTTAGAGAAGCCAGTGCAGCTAGAGTTGATTGTAGTTGGAGTGCCTTGGCTTAGTTAGAGTTAAAGGGACATGAAACCAAAATTTTTCTTTCATGATTCAGATAAAACATGGAATTTTAAGCAAATCAGTCCTCATATTGAGATAAAAGAAAGGGTCAAATAGTATTATTGGCTCTTGTGAAGTAAATGGGAGTACATTTTCACTTGGTCTGGTATGCTGTACATAATATATAGCCATGCTTTGCTGAATATGGGCTAGATTATGAGTGGATCAGTATTTTGCGCTCCTGCTTCTGTGTTAACTTCACTCGATTTTGGCCGGAAAAAGTCTTCATCCAAGCGGGCAAAAGTCCTCATCAAAGCCAGCAGAAGTTTTCATCCAAGCGGGAAGAAGTCTTCATCCATCCGGCGCAGAGCGGGTCCATCTTCAAGACATCCAGCGCAGAGCATCCTCTTCTTCCAATTGCCACTGGAAAATGAAGTTCACTTTAAGTGACGTTATCCAAGATGGCGTCCCTTACATTCCGATTGGCTGATAGAATTCTATCAGCCAATAGGAATTAAAGGGGAAAAAATCCTTTTGGCTGTTGCAATCAGCCAATAGGATTGAGCTTTCATCCTATTGGCTGATCCAATCAGCCAATAGGATTGAGCTCACATTCTATTGGCTATTCCAATCAGCCAATAGAATGAGAGCTCAATTCTATTGGCTGATTGGGATGTTAGGTTTAGGGTTAGACTCAAGCTTAGGTTTACGTTAGGGTAAGGGTTAGGTTTAGGGGTTAATATATTTATGCAGTGTTGTGGGAGGCCAGAGGTTTAGGGGTTAATAGTTTAATTTTGTATATTTCGTTATTGGGGGCTTGCAGTTTAGTGGTTAATAGGTTTATTATAGCGGCGGTGTGGGTGGATGGCAGATTAGGGGTTAATAATATTTAAATAGTTTTTGCGATGCAGGAGGGCGGTGGTATAGGGGTTAGTAGGTTTATTATAGTGGTGACGATGTTGGGGAGCAGCGGAATAGGGGTTAATACATTTTAATAGTGGCAGCGATGTCCGGAGAGGCAGATTAGGGGTTAATACATTTATTATAGTGTGTGCGATGCGGGAGGGCCTCAGTTTAGGGGTTAATAGGTAGTTTATGGGTGTTAGTGTACTTTGTAACACTTTAGTTATGAGTTTTATGTTACAGCTTTGTAGCATAAAACTCATAACTACTGACTTTAGATGGCGGTACAGATCTTGTGGTTATAGAGTGTACTGCTCACATTTTAGACTCCCAGGCAAACTCGTAATACCGGCGCTATGGAAGTCACATTGAAAAAGGACTTTTTTAAAAGTGCAGTACTGATGTTGCGTGACGGCCAAAAAGGTGCGCGGTACACCTATACCAACAAGACTTGTAATAGCGGCATTAGGGAAAAAGCAGTGTTATGAAGCATAACGATGCTTTTTCACTCATAACGCAAAACTCGTAATCTAGCTGTGTACTATTTAATAATGTGACATTATTAAATAGTACACTGATTTAAAAGGACCAGCAAATCATATAAGGCAAATATAATGTAAAATGTCCATGGTTGGAGTTGAGTGTATGGTTTAATTCCCTGTTTCTTTGGCAGAACATAAACTAAATGTAACATTTTTTTGCAGAACTACTAGTCAATTAAGAGTTAAATACATAAAAAAAAATTCTATACTCATTAGGGTTCTTTAGAAGTTTTATTGAGAAAACCCACATGAATTAAATTTCTCAATGCACAATCCACATTATAAACATTTCCCACAAATATGTAACAAAACATTGCAGCTGTAAATATTTACATTCATACTGCTATGACTCCATCTAGTGGCCAAAATTGTGCTCTGCTTTGTATCATCCTGTTATCTTATTGGCTTTGCTGAATCAAGGAAAATTATATATTTTGTTGAGTAACAAACATAAAATATTATAAAATAATATATTGTAAGATATTCTTAGATATAGATCACTGTGCCACAACATAATTATTGCATAGCTGCTACCCTTTGAGTATAAATAATGTAGCAATAACCATAGGGGATTTTGGTAATATTGTGTTGAAATGCACTGGGTTGTTAGTGGGAGGGTTGGGTTTATTATCAATCAAGAATTATGTTTTTTTAGTAGTGATACAGACTGGGATTATTCGTGGTTAAGGTGGAATATAATTAGTGCTATGTGTGGTAGGGAGACCAGTGTGGTAAGCATTCATCTTGGATTAGATGTTCTGTGGCATTTGGGTTTTGTGTATAAGGAGCTTTTAGCCAATAGCAGTTAGAGAAGCCAGTGCAGCTAGAGTTGATTGTAGTTGGAGTGCCTTGGCTTAGTTAGTGTTAAAGGGACATGAAACCAAAATTTTTCTTTCATGATTCAGATAAAAAATGGAATTTTAAGCAAATCAGTCCTCATATTGAGATAAAAGAAAGGGTCAAATAGTATTATTGGCTCTTGTGAAGTAAATAGAAGTACATTTTTACTTGGTCTGGTATGCTGTACATAATATATAGCCATGCTTTGCTGAATATGGGCTAGATTATGAGTGGATCAGTATTTTGCGCTCCTGCTTCTGTGTTAACTTCACTCGACTTTGGCTTTTTGCATGTGTCAGGTAGCATGCAAATTACAAGTTAAAAGTAAAAAGTTTTAGCTCGGCAGCTAACTTGACACTCACAAAAATCTGAAGATAGAATATCATGACCGTGTTGATATAGTCCCCATGGACTTCAGCAAAGAGTAGACAAAAACCTCACACCTAACATGCTGCTTTAACCCAATCACATTTTCTCAGTTGCACTATGACATGAAATAGGAATATTTCACATTCCAAAGTTCTTCGCATAGCAAAATATGCTCTATTTATTCTTAAATACATATTTCTATATATATATGATTTTTTTTGGTAATATATATATATATATATATATATATATACCTAAATATTTAGATGATTATATATTGGTATATACACTAAGGGTCCTTAAGGGCCAGGCATTTCAGACAAAAACTTCCCCAAAAGACCAGAGCATTTTTAGCATTTCTGCCATCACTACATTTAAATAGAAATAGAGCCATTTTTTTATTTTTACCTATCAAAACTATATATATTTTTAGTAGACAACCCAAAGTATTGATCTAGGCCCATTCTGGTATATTTCATGCCACCATTTCCCCGTCAAATGCGATAAAAAAAAATCGTTAACTTTTTCACAATTTTGGGTTTCTCACAAACAGTTTGTGCAATCATGGCACAAATGGTTGTTAATTCTTCTCTGGGATCACCTTTGTTGAGAAATAGCAGACATATATGGTTTTGGCATTGCTTTTTGATAATTAGAAGGTCGCTAAATGCCTCTGTGCACCACACTTGTATTACAGGGAGTGCAGAATTATTAGGCAAGTTGTATTTTTGAGGATTAATTTTATTATTGAACAACAACCATGTTCTCAATGAACCCAAAAAACTCATTAATATCAAAGCTGAATAGTTTTGGAAATAGTTTTTAGTTTGTTTTTAGTTATAGCTATTTTAGGGGGATATCTGTGTGTGCAGGTGACTATTACTGTGCATAATTATTAGGCAACTTAACAAAAAACAAATATATACTCATTTCAATTATTTATTTTTACCAGTGAAACCAATATAACATCTCAACATTCACAAATATACATTTCTGACATTCAAAAACTAAACAAAAACAAATCAGTGACCAATATAGCCACCTTTCTTTGCAAGGACACTCAAAAGCCTGCCATCCATGGATTCTGTCAGTGTTTTGATCTGTTCACCATCAACATTGCGTGCGGCAGCAACCACAGCCTCCCAGACACTGTTCAGAGAGGTGTACTGTTTTCCCTCCTTGTAAATCTCACATTTGATGATGGACCACAGGTTCTCAATGGAGTTCAGATCAGGTGAACAAGGAGGCCATGTCATTAGATTTTCTTCTTTTATAACCTTTCTTGCCAGCCACGCTGTGGAGTACTTGGACGCGTGTGATGGAGCATTGTCCTGCATGAAAATCATGTTTTTCTTGAAGGATGCAGACTTCTTCCTGTACCACTGCTTGAAGAAGGTGTCTTCCAGAAACTGGCTGTAGGACTGGGAGTTGAGCTTGACTCCATCCTCAACCCGAAAAGGCCCCACAAGCTCATCTTTGATGATACCAGCCCAAACCAATACTCCACCTCCACCTTGCTGGCGTCTGAGTCGGACTGGAGCTCTCTGCCCTTTACCAATCCAGCCACGGGCCCATCCATCTGGCCCATCAAGACTCACTCTCATTTCATCAGTCCATAAAACCTTAGAAAAATCAGTCTTGAGATATTTCTTGGCCCAGTCTTGACGTTTCAGCTTGTGTGTCTTGTTCAGTGGTGGTCATCTTTCAGCCTTTCTTACCTTGGCCATGTCTCTGAGTATTGCACACCTTGTGCTTTTGGGCACTCCATTGACGTTGCATCTCTGAAATATGGCCAAACTGGGGGCTTTTCTCAGTTCATGGGCAGTTATTTTGCGCCTTGGTTTTTCCACACGCTTCTTGCGACCCTGTTGACTATTTTGAATGAAACGCTTGATTGCTCGATGATCACCCTTCAGAAGCTTTGCAATTTTAAGAGTGCTGCATCCCTCTGCAAGATATCTCACTATTTTTTACTTTTCTGAGCCTGTCAAGTCCTTCTTTTGACCCATTTTGCCAAAGGAAAGGAAGTTGCCTAATAATTATGCACACCTGATATAGGGTGTTGATGTCATTAGACCACACCCCTTCTCATTACAGAGATGCACATCACCTAATATGCTTAATTTGTAGTAGGCTTTCGAGCCTATACAGCGTGGAGTAAGACAACATGCATAAAGAGGATGATGTGGTCAAAATACTCATTTGCCTAATAATTCTGCACTCCCTGTATGTCCAGCAGTGAAGGAGTTAGTTAGGTAGTTTGAAGGGTTAATTTTAGCTTTATTGTAGAGATCAGCCTCCCACCTGACACATCCCACCCCCTGATCCCTCCCTGACCTCTCTCAGACATCTCTCTTCCCTCCCCCACCCTAAAATTGTCACCCCCATCTTAAACACTGGTAGAAAGTCTACCAGTACTAAAATAAAAGGCTTTTTTTCAATATATATATATATATATATATATATATATTTTTTTTTTTTTTAAATATTTTCTGCAGGATCCCCTTTTACCCCCAACTTCCCTGAGCCCCCCCAAACAGCTATCTAACCCTCCCCCTTTACCTATTTGAAGACATCTTAGGTACTGGCAGCTGTATGCCAGTACCCAGTTTGCTGCAAATTAGGCAGATTTTTGTAAAAAAAAATGAAAATACCCTTTTTTTCTGTAGTGTAGCTGTCCCCCCTCATTACCTTATCCCTCCCCTCCCAGATCCCTTTCCCTCAATATATTTCACATATGATCCCCCTTATTGCCCTTCCTCCCTCCACCTCACTTTCCGGCTCTTTTTTTTTCTTCCCTGCTGCCTAGTGGTTCCGCCCTCCTCCTGCCGCTATTTTGAGCGAGATCAAGGCAGAGAGAAGCCCAAGACTGCAGTGACGTACAGGGTACATTGCTGGTCCTTAAGGGCATAACGACCAGCGTCATACAGGGTACGATACTGGTCGTTAAGGGGTTAAAAATACTTAGAACTTACTCCCATATGTGATGAACATTGGAATGTGAAATACTTATAGTACATACACACTATCACACTTATTTAAATATGAATTTTGCATAAATATGTTTTTTCATGTTTTCAGCTAATTGACTGCAAACAGCCAGTGCACACCCACACACATATATATTTTGGTGTTTTAAGCATTCACTGTAGTGTTGACTCGCCTGGGTGCTCTCTATGTAGATTATGTAGAAACTTCGGTGAAAGAAGAGGCACTCACAGGTCTATAGTTTCATAAAATTACAAACTTTATTGTAGTTAATTATTTATCAATTGGTTCATTCAACGTTTTGGTCCATACAGGGACCTTTGTCAAGACTATGAGGCCTATTTATCAAGCCGTCAACTGTGCTGCATTCGACGGCACCAATACGCTTCCCTAACATCGCCTAACATTGTGGCCATGGACCTGAATACACTCTCCTTATTTATCAAAAAAGCTGTCAAAAAGGCGCGCACCAAGTACGGGGCTATGAGCAGCAGACTGTTGTTAACTAACAGTCATCGATCTCGCTGCTATTCGCTTTTTCCCAACTTTATTTATATACTTTCACTAAACACCACCACTATACTAAAATGTTTAACCCCTATCCCGCTGCTCCCGGAGCCTACCATAACTAAATAAAGTTATTAACCCCCATCTCGCTGTTCCCGGGGCCCACCGCAACTAAATAAAGTTAATAACCGCCATCCCGCTGCTCCTGGAGCCCTCAGCAACTAAATAAAGTTATTAACCCCTATCCTGCTGCTCCCGGAGCCCACCACAACTAAATAAAGTTATTAACCCCTATCCCACTGCCCCTGGAGCCCACCGCAACTAAATAAAGTTATTAACCCCCATCCTGCTGCTCCCGGAGCCCACCACAACTAAATAAAGTTAACCCCTATCTTGCTGCTCCCGGAGCCCACCGCAACCCGAATAAAGTTATTAACCCCTATCCCTCTGCTTCCGGTGCCCACCGCAACTCTTATAAAGTTAACCCCTATCCCGTCGCTCCTGGAGCCCTCCACAACTAAATAAATGTATTAACCCCTAAACCCCTGGCCTCCCACATCACTACAACTTACTAAACCTATTAACACCCACACAACCAAACCCCTCAAATAAAAACCTATCTAAAAAAACCTAAGCTCCCCTTTGCCCTGAAAAGGGCATTTGTATAGGCATTGCCCTTAAAAGGGCATGTAGCTCTTTTTCAGCCCAAACCCCTAATCTAAAATTAAAATCCACCCCAATAAACCCTTAAAAAAATCATACACTAACACCCGAAGATCCACTTACAGTTTTTGAAGACCGGACATCCATCCTCAACGAAGCGACAGAAGTCTTCATCCAAGCGGGACGAAGTCTTCATCCAAGCCGGCAGAAGTCTTCATCCAGACGGCATCTTCTATCTTCATCCATCTGGCATGGAGCGCTCCATCTTCAAGACATCCGGCGCGTAGCATCCTCTTCAATTAACGTCTTCTTGCAGAATGAAGGTTCCTTTAAATGACGTCATCCAAGATGGCGTCCCTTACATTCCGATTGACTGATAGAATTCTATCAGCCAATAGGAATTAAGGTGGAAAAAATCCTATTGGCTGTTGCAATCAGCCAATAGGATTGACCTTGCATTCTATTGACTATTCCAATCAGCCAATAGAATGCGAGCTCAATCCTATTGGCTGATTGGATCAGCCAATAGGATGAAAGCTCAATCCTATTGGCTGATTGCTGTTTTTTATTTTGTGTAACTTAGTTGTTATTTTTTTGTAACTTAGTAATTTTTAATAGTAGATTTAAATAATTTGAGTAGGGTTAGGTTTTTAAATATGTTATATAGTTAATTTAATTGTTAGTTTAATGTAATTTTAGTATAATAGTTAGGGTAGGTTAATGAATAGTTTATTATAGTTTAATGTAATTTTAGTATAATAGTTAGGGTAGGTTCATTAGCAGTATTATATAATTTAATTTAATTCTAAAGGTAAGTATAAATTTATTCTAAGATAGGAAAGAGTTAAAATTTAATGTAAAGTTAGCGGGTTTTTAGGTTTAGGGGTTAATAGCTTAATTTAGTTTATGGCGATGTGGGGCTGGCGGTTTAGAGGTTAATAGGTTTAGTTAGTGGTAGTGATGTGGGAGGCCAGGGGTTTAGGGGTTAATACATTTATTTAGTTGCGGATGGAACGTAAATTTTATTCAACTATAGAAATCAATGGGATATCTGTCAGCATCGAACATAAGCTTTCGCTGCTTTCAGACTCCCATTGATTTCTATGGCATCCACGGCCTCCAGGGTGGCGGATTGAAAACCAGGTATGCTGGGCCGGAATAGCAGCAACCTATACCTGTTAGAAGTTTGATAACTTGCAAATGTTGTCAGATAGTGACAAATTTATATTTGGAACATCTGTAAAACGTAAGCATTGATCTGTGTCGGACTGAGACCGGTAGGGTCGTATGTTACGTCACAAATTTCAACTTTGCCGGTCTGTAGGCTTTGATAAATAGGGCGAATCAGGCTTGCCACAATTACGCTGCAGAATTCCAGCATATTTGCGGTTGACAGCTTGATAAATAGGCCTCTGTATCTTAAATGTAGTTGAAGCTTTATGTTTAAAAGAAGTGTCTTTTGAACATAAAGCTTCAACTACATTTAAGTTTCTATATATACATATTTATTTATGTGTTTATATGTGTAGATATTTCTGTAAAATATATATACACATATAAAAACATAAAAAAAATGTACACACTTATAAACATATAAACATCCATTTACATATTTAGACGTATATATGTTTGTATCTCTATGTTAAAGCCCCTTGCAGTCCTTTTTTTTTCTAACACCTGAGACCTCATAATTTTGAGCCCTTACAACTTTGTATTGCATTTAACAAAATGTTATTAGTGTAACTATTCTTTTAAATTTATTTTTTATGTGTTATGTGCAACTTTTTAGTTAAAGGTAACAGTTAACCAGAGTACTATCCCAAAGGACACTAAATTAAATTGCGTTCAAGCAACTGCATTTATTTTCAACTTGTAATACGCAAGCTACTTTCGATGCATGCAGAGAGCCATGATAAACCCCTAAAACTATATCATAATTTTTTTAAATATATTAAAAACTTTTTAACATGTGTCTCTTAATATTTATTTATAAATAAGTAATACAAGCTGTAAGCGCAGTGAATTCAAACCCTCGCGATAAATAGTGATGTTGCGAATAGTTCACCGGCTAATAGTTCCCGGCGAACATAGCATGTTCGCGTTCACCGCCCCCTATTCGTCATCATTGAGTAAACTTTGACCCTGTATCTCACAGTCTGCAGACACATTCCAGACGATTAGCAGCAGACACTTCCTCCCAGACCCTCCCAGCTACTGGGCAGCAGCCATTTTAGAGTCATAACAATCCTGCTGTCTTAGTGAGAGGAGGTTTAGTGCTGCTGCTGTTGATATTATAGGGAAATAGATAGCTAGGCTAGTGTATTTAGTGTCCACTACAGTCCTGAAGGACTCATCCGATCTATGCTGTAAGGACAGCACCCCAAAAAGCCCTTTTTAGGGCTAGAACATCATTTTTTTTTTTTTTTTTTTTCCTGTGTAATCTAATTGCAGTTGCCTGCCTGCCAAGCCACTTGCCCAGTGCCACCACTCATATATGGTGTAACAGTAGTGTAAATTTAAAAAAAAAAACTTTTTTGACTGTGAAACATCAGTCTGCTTGTGTAATCTAATTGTAGTTGCCTGCCTGCCAGCGTGTGTGCCAGGCCCACTTGCCCAGTGCCACCACTCATATCTGGTGTAACAGTAGTGTAAATTTAAAAAAAAAAACTTTTTGACTGTGAAACATCAGTCTGCTAGTGTAATCTAATTGCAGTTGCCTACCTGCCAGCGTGTCAGCCAGGCCCACTTGCCCAGTGCCACCACTCATCTGGTGTAACAGTAGTGTAAATTTAAAAAAAAAAAACGTTTTCGACTGTGAAACATCAGTCTGCTAGTGTAATCTAATTGCAGTTGTCTGCCTGCCAGCGTGTGTGCCAGGCTCACAGCGTATACTGTGCCAACTTGCCCAGTGCCACCACTCATATCTGGTGTAACAGTAGTGTAAATTTAAAAAAAAAAAACTTTTTGGACTGTGAAACATCAGTCTGCTTGTGTGATCTAATTGCAATTGCATGCCTGCCAGCGTGTGTGCCAGGCCCACATGCCCAGTGCAACCACTCATATCTGGTGTAACAGTAGTGTAAATTTAAAAAAAAATACTTTTTCGACTGTGAAACATCAGTCTGCTAGTGTAATCTAATTGCAGTTGCCTGCCTGCCAGCATGTGTGTCAGGCTCACAGCATATACTGTGCCAACTTGCCCAGTGCCACTATTCATATCTGGTGTAACAGTAGTGTAAATTAAAAAAAAAAAAAACTTTTTTGACTGTGAAACATCAGTCTGCTTGTGTAATCTAATTGCAGTTGCCTGCCTGCCAGCGTGTGTGCCAGGCCCACATGCCCAGTGCCACCACACATCTGGTATAGCAGTAGTGTAAATTTAAAAAAGAAAAATTGACTGTGAAGCATCAGTCTGCTAGTGTAATCTAATTGCAGTTGCCTGCATGCCAGCGTACCAGTAGTGTAAATTAAAAAAAAAACTTTTTGACTGTGAAACATCAGTCTGCTAGTGTAATCTAATTGCAGTTGCCTGCTTGCCAGCGTGTCAGCCAGGCCCACTTGCCCAGTGCCACCACTCATCTGGTGTAACAGTAGTGTAAATTTAAAAAAAATAACTTTTTTGACTGTTAAACATCAGTCTGCTTGTGTAATCTAATTGCAGTTGCCTGCCTGCCAGCATGTGTGTCAGGCTCACAGCGTATACTGTGCCAACTTGCCCAGTGCCACCATTCATATCTGGTGTAACAGTAGTGTAAATTAAAAAAAAAAAAACTTTTTTGACTGTGAAACATCAGTCTGCTTGTGTAATCTAATTGCAGTTGCCTGACTGTCAGCGTGTGTGCCAGGCCCACTTTCCCAGTGCCACCACTCATCTGGTGTAACAGTAGTATAAATTTAAAAAAAAGAAACATTTTCGACTGTGAAACATCAGTCTGCTAGTGTAATCTAATTGCAGTTGCCTGCCTGCCAGCATGTGTGTCAGGCTCACAGCGTATACTGTGCCAACTTGCCCAGTGCCACCATTCATATCTGGTGTAACAGTAGTGTAAATTAAAAAAAAAAACTTTTTTGACTGTGAAACATCAGTCTGCTTGTGTAATCTAATTGCAGTTGCCTGCCTGCCAGCGTGTGTGCCAGGCCCACTTGCCCAGTGCCACCACTCATCTGGTGTAACAGTAGTGTAAATTTAAAAAAAAAAAAACTTTTTCGACTGTGAAGCATCAGTCTGCTTGTGTAATCTAATTGCAGTTGCCTGCCTGTCAGCGTGTGTGCCAGGCCCACTTGCCCAGTGCCACCACTCATCTGGTGTAACAGTAGTGTAAATTTAAAAAAAAAAAAATTGACTGTGAAACATCAGTCTGCTAGTGTAATCTAATTGCAGTTGCCTGCATGCCAGCGTACCAGTGTGTGTGCCAGGCTCACAGCGTATACTGTGCCCACTTGCCCAGTGCCACCACTCATATCTGGTGTAACAGTAGTGTAAATTAAAAAAAAAAAAACTTTTTGACTGTGAAACATCAGTCTGCTAGTGTAATCTAATTGCAGTTGCCTGCCTGCCAGCGTGTCAGCCAGGCCCACTTGCCCAGTGCCACCACTCATCTGGTGTAACAGTAGTGTAAATTAAAAAAAAAATAACTTTTTTGACTGTGAAACATCAGTCTGCTAGTGTAATCTAATTGCAGTTGTCTGCCTGCCAGCGTGTGTGCCAGGCTCACAGCGTATACTGTGCCAACTTGCCCAGTGCCACCACTCATATCTGGTGTAACAGTAGTGTAAATTTAAAAAAAAAAACTTTTTGGACTGTGAAACAACAGTCTGCTTGTGTGATCTAATTGCAATTGCATGCCTGCCAGCGTGTGTGCCAGGCCCACATGCCCAGTGCAACCACTCATATCTGGTGTAACAGTAGTGTAAATTTAAAAAAAAATACTTTTTCGACTGTAAAACATCAGTCTGCTAGTGTAATCTAATTGCAGTTGCCTGCCTGCCAGCATGTGTGTCAGGCTCACAGCATATACTGTGCCAACTTGCCCAGTGCCACCATTCATATCTGGTGTAACAGTAGTGTAAATTAAAAAAAAAAAACTTTTTTGACTGTGAAACATCAGTCTGCTTGTGTAATCTAATTGCAGTTGCCTGCCTGCCAGCGTGTGTGCCAGGCCCACATGCCCATAGCCACCACACATCTGGTATAGCAGTAGTGCAAATTTAAAAAAAAAAAAAAATTTCGACTGTGAAGCAACAGTCTGCTTGTGTAATCTAATTGCAGTTGCCTGCCTGTCAGCGTATGTGCCAGGCCCACTTGCCCAGTGCCACCACTCATCTGGTGTAACAGTAGTGTAAATTAAAAAAAAAAAAATTGACTGTGAAACATCAGTCTGCTAGTGTAATCTAATTGCAGTTGCCTGCATGCCAGCGTACCAGTGTGTGTGCCAGGCTCACAGTGTATACTGTGCCCACTTGCCCAATGCCACCACTCATATCTGGTGTAACAGTAGTGTAAATTTAAAAAAAAAAAATTTGACTGTGAAACATCAGTCTGCTTGTGTAATCTAATTGCAGTTGCCTGCCTGCCAGCGTGTCTGCCAGGCCCACTTGCCCAGTGCCACCACTCATATCTGGTGTAACAGTAGTGTAAATTTAAAAAAAAAAACTTTTTTGACTGTGAAACATCAGTCTGCTTGTGTAATCTAATTGCAGTTGCCTGCCTGTCAGCGTGTGTGCCAGGCCCACTTGCCCAGTGCCACCACTCATCTGGTGTAACAGTAGTGTAAATTTAAAAAAAAAACTTTTTCGACTGTGAAACATCAGTCTGCTAGTGTAATCTAATTGCAGTTGCCTGCCTGCCAGCATGTGTGCCAGGCTCACAGCGTATACTGTGCCCACTTGCCCAGTGCCACCACTCATATCTGGTGTAACAGTAGTGTAAATTTAAAAAATATATATTTTTGGACTGTGAAACATCAGTCTGCTTGTGTAATCTAATTGCATTTGCATGCCTGCCAGCTTGTGTGCCAGGCCCACTTGCCCAGTGCAAACACTCATATCAAGTGTAACAGTAGTGTAAATTTAAAAAAAAAATACTTTTTCGACTGTGAAACATCAGTCTGCTAGTGTAATCTAATTGCAGTTGCCTGCCTGCCAGCATGTGTGCCAGGTTCACAGCATATACTGTGCCCACTTGCCCAGTGCCACCACTCATATCTGGTGTAACAGTAGTGTAAATTTAAAAAAAAAAAATTTTTTGAATGTGAAACATCTGTCTGCTTGTGTAATCTAAATGCAGTTGCCTGCCTGCCAGCGTGTGTGCCAGGCCCACTTGCCCAGTGCCACCACTCATATCTGCTGTAACAGTAGTGTAAATTTAAAAAAATAAAAATAATTTGACTGTGAAACATCAGTCTGCTAGTGTAATCTAATTGCAGTTGCCTGCCTGCCAGCATGTGTGCCAGGCTCACAGCGTATACTGTGCCCAGTGTGGTGTAACAGTAGTGTAAACTTTAAAAAAAAAAATTTGGACTGTGAAACATGTCTGCTTTTTTGTGTCAGGCTCACAGCGTATACTGTACCCACATGCCCAGTGCCACCACTCAAATCTTGTTTAATAGTAGTGTAAGTGTACATTTAAAAAAAAAAAAAACTTTTTGGACTGTGAAACATCAGTCTGCTTTTTTGTGTCAGGCTCACAGCGTATTCTGTGCCCACTTGCCCAGTGCCACCAATCATATCTTGTGTAACAGTAGTGTAAATTAAAAAAAAAAAAACTTTTTTGACTGTGAAACATCAGTCTGCTTGTGTAATCTAATTGCAGTTGCCTGCCTGCCAGCGTGTGTGTCAGGCTCACAGCATATACTGTGCCAACTTGCCCAGTGCCACTATTCATATCTGGTGTAACAGTAGTGTAAATTAAAAAAAAAAAAACTTTTTTGACTGTGAAACATCAGTCTGCTTGTGTAATCTAATTGCAGTTGCCTGCCTGCCAGCGTGTGTGTCAGGCTCACAGCATATACTGTGCCAACTTGCCCAGTGCCACTATTCATATCTGGTGTAACAGTAGTGTAAATTAAAAAAAAAAAAACTTTTTTGACTGTGAAACATCAGTCTGCTTGTGTAATCTAATTGCAGTTGCCTGCCTGCCAGCGTGTGTGCCAGGCCCACATGCCCAGTGCCACCACACATCTGGTATAGCAGTAGTGTAAATTTAAAAATAAAAAATTGACTGTGAAACATCAGTCTGCTAGTGTAATCTAATTGCAGTTGCCTGCATGCCAGCGTACCAGTGTGTGTGCCAGGCTAACAGCGTATACTGTGCCCTCTTGCCCAGTGCCACCACTCAAATCGGGTGTAACAGTAGTGTAAATTAAAAAAAAAACTTTTTGACTGTGAAACATCAGTCTGCTAGTGTAATCTAATTGCAGTTGCCTGCTTGCCAGCGTGTCAGCCAGGCCCACTTGCCCAGTGCCACCACTCATCTGGTGTAACAGTAGTGTAAATTTAAAAAAAATAACTTTTTTGACTGTTAAACATCAGTCTGCTTGTGTAATCTAATTGCAGTTGCCTGCCTGCCAGCATGTGTGTCAGGCTCACAGCATATACTGTGCCAACTTGCCCAGTGCCACCATTCATATCTGGTGTAACAGTAGTGTAAATTAAAAAAAAAAACTTTTTTGACTGTGAAAACATCAGTCTGCTTGTGTAATCTAATTGCAGTTGCCTGACTGTCAGCGTGTGTGCCAGGCCCACTTGCCCAGTGCCACCACTCATCTGGTGTAACAGTAGTATAAATTTAAAAAAAAGAAAGGTTTTCGACTGTGAAACATCAGTCTGCTAGTGTAATCTAATTGCAGTTGCCTGCCTGCCAGCATGTGTGTCAGGCTCACAGCGTATACTGTGCCAACTTGCCCAGTGCCACCATTCATATCTGGTGTAACAGTAGTGTAAATTAAAAAAAAAACTTTTTTGACTGTGAAACATCAGTCTGCTTGTGTAATCTAATTGCAGTTGCCTGCCTGCCAGCGTGTGTGCCAGGCCCACTTGCCCAGTGCCACCACTCATATCTGGTGTAACAGTAGTGTAAATTTAAAAAAAAAAAAACTTTTTCGACTGTGAAGCATCAGTCTGCTTGTGTAATCTAATTGCAGTTGCCTGCCTGTCAGCGTGTGTGCCAGGCCCACTTGCCCAGTGCCACCACTTATCTGGTGTAACAGTAGTGTAAATTTAAAAAAAAAAAATTGACTGTGAAACATCAGTCTGCTAGTGTAATCTAATTGAAGTTGCCTGCCTGCCTGCCAGCGTGCCAGCGTGTGTGCCAGGCTAACAGCGTATACTGTGCCCACTTGCCCAGTGCCACCCACTCATATCTGGTGTAACAGTAGTGTAAATTAAAAAAAACAAAAACTTTTTGACTGTGAAACATCAGTCTGCTAGTGTAATCTAATTGCAGTTGCCTGCCTGCCAGCGTGTCAGCCAGGCCCACTTGCCCAGTGCCACCACTCATCTGGTGTAACAGTAGTGTAAATTAAAAAAAAATAACTTTTTTGACTGTGAAACATCAGTCTGCTAGTGTAATCTAATTGCAGTTGTCTGCCTGCCAGCGTGTGTGCCAGGCTCACAGCGTATACTGTGCCAACTTGCCCAGTGCCACCACTCATATCTGGTGTAACAGTAGTGTAAATTTAAAAAAAAAAAACTTTTTGGACTGTGAAACAACAGTCTGCTTGTGTGATCTAATTGCAATTGCATGCCTGCCAGCGTGTGTGCCAGGCCCACATGCCCAGTGCAACCACTCATATCTGGTGTAACAGTAGTGTAAATTTAAAAAAAAATACTTTTTCGACTGTAAAACATCAGTCTGCTAGTGTAATCTAATTGCAGTTGCCTGCCTGCCAGCGTGTGTGCCAGGCCCACTTGCCCAGTGCCACCACTCATCTGGTGTAACAGTAGTGTAAATTTAAAAAAAAAAACTTTTTCGACTGTGAAGCATCAGTCTGCTTGTGTAATCTAATTGCAGTTGCCTGCCTGTCAGCGTGTGTGCCAGGCCCACTTGCCCAGTGCCACCACTTATCTGGTGTAACAGTAGTGTAAATTTAAAAAAAAAAAATTGACTGTGAAACATCAGTCTGCTAGTGTAATCTAATTGAAGTTGCCTGCCTGCCTGCCAGCGTGCCAGCGTGTGTGCCAGGCTAACAGCGTATACTGTGCCCACTTGCCCAGTGCCACCACTCATATCTGGTGTAACAGTAGTGTAAATTAAAAAAAACAAAAACTTTTGACTGTGAAACATCAGTCTGCTAGTGTAATCTAATTGCAGTTGCCTGCCTGCCAGCGTGTCAGCCAGGCCCACTTGCCCAGTGCCACCACTCATCTGGTGTAACAGTAGTGTAAATTAAAAAAAAATAACTTTTTTGACTGTGAAACATCAGTCTGCTAGTGTAATCTAATTGCAGTTGTCTGCCTGCCAGCGTGTGTGCCAGGCTCACAGCGTATACTGTGCCAACTTGCCCAGTGCCACCACTCATATCTGGTGTAACAGTAGTGTAAATTTAAAAAAAAAAAAACTTTTTGGACTGTGAAACAACAGTCTGCTTGTGTGATCTAATTGCAATTGCATGCCTGCCAGCGTGTGTGCCAGGCCCACATGCCCAGTGCAACCACTCATATCTGGTGTAACAGTAGTGTAAATTTAAAAAAAAATACTTTTTCGACTGTAAAACATCAGTCTGCTAGTGTAATCTAATTGCAGTTGCCTGCCTGCCAGCATGTGTGTCAGGCTCACAGCATATACTGTGCCAACTTGCCCAGTGCCACCATTCATATCTGGTGTAACAGTAGTGTAAATTAAAAAAAAATAACTTTTTTGACTGTGAAACATCAGTCTGCTAGTGTAATCTAATTGCAGTTGTCTGCCTGCCAGCGTGTGTGCCAGGCTCACAGCGTATACTGTGCCAACTTGCCCAGTGCCACCACTCATATCTGGTGTAACAGTAGTGTAAATTTAAAAAAAAAAAAACTTTTTGGACTGTGAAACAACAGTCTGCTTGTGTGATCTAATTGCAATTGCATGCCTGCCAGCGTGTGTGCCAGGCCCACATGCCCAGTGCAACCACTCATATCTGGTGTAACAGTAGTGTAAATTTAAAAAAAAATACTTTTTCGACTGTAAAACATCAGTCTGCTAGTGTAATCTAATTGCAGTTGCCTGCCTGCCAGCGTGTGTGCCAGGCCCACTTGCCCAGTGCCACCACTCATCTGGTGTAACAGTAGTGTAAATTTAAAAAAAAAAAACTTTTTCGACTGTGAAGCATCAGTCTGCTTGTGTAATCTAATTGCAGTTGCCTGCCTGTCAGCGTGTGTGCCAGGCCCACTTGCCCAGTGCCACCACTTATCTGGTGTAACAGTAGTGTAAATTTAAAAAAAAAAAATTGACTGTGAAACATCAGTCTGCTAGTGTAATCTAATTGCAGTTGCCTGCCTGCCAGCGTGTCAGCCAGGCCCACTTGCCCAGTGCCACCACTCATCTGGTGTAACAGTAGTGTAAATTAAAAAAAAATAACTTTTTTGACTGTGAAACATCAGTCTGCTAGTGTAATCTAATTGCAGTTGCCTGCCCTGCCAGCGTGTGTGCCAGGCTCACAGCGTATACTGTGCCAACTTGCCCAGTGCCACCACTCATATCTGGTGTAACAGTAGTGTAAATTTAAAAAAAAAAAACTTTTTGGACTGTGAAACAACAGTCTGCTTGTGTGATCTAATTGCAATTGCATGCCTGCCAGCGTGTGTGCCAGGCCCACATGCCCAGTGCAACCACTCATATCTGGTGTAACAGTAGTGTAAATTTAAAAAAAAATACTTTTTCGACTGTAAAACATCAGTCTGCTAGTGTAATCTAATTGCAGTTGCCTGCCTGCCAGAATGTGTGTCAGGCTCACAGCATATACTGTGCCAACTTGCCCAGTGCCACCATTCATATCTGGTGTAACAGTAGTGTAAATTAAAAAAAAAAACTTTTTTGACTGTGAAACATCAGTCTGCTTGTGTAATCTAATTGCAGTTGCCTGCCTGCCAGCGTGTGTGCCAGGCCCACATGCCCAGTGCCATCACACATCTGGTATAGCAGTAGTGCAAATTTAAAAAAAAAAAAAATTTCGACTGTGAAGCAACAGTCTGCTTGTGTAATCTAATTGCAGTTGCCTGCCTGTCAGCGTATGTGCCAGGCCCACTTGCCCAGTGCCACCACTCATCTGGTGTAACAGTAGTGTAAATTTAAAAAAAAAAAATTGACTGTGAAACATCAGTCTGCTAGTGTAATCTAATTGCAGTTGCCTGCATGCCAGCATACCAGTGTGTGTGCCAGGCTAACAGTGTATACTGTGCCCACTTGCCCAGTGCCACCACTCAAATCGGGTGTAACAGTAGTGTAAATTAAAAAAAAACTTTTTGACTGTGAAACATCAGTCTGCTAGTGTAATCTAATTGCAGTTGCCTGCTTGCCAGCGTGTCAGCCAGGCCCACTTGCCCAGTGCCACCACTCATCTGGTGTAACAGTAGTGTAAATTTAAAAAAAATAACTTTTTTGACTGTTAAACATCAGTCTGCTTGTGTAATCTAATTGCAGTTGCCTGCCTGCCAGCATGTGTGTCAGGCTCACAGCGTATACTGTGCCAACTTGCCCAGTGCCACCATTCATATCTGGTGTAACAGTAGTGTAAATTAAAAAAAAAAAACTTTTTTGACTGTGAAACATCAGTCTGCTTGTGTAATCTAATTGCAGTTGCCTGACTGTCAGCGTGTGTGCCAGGCCCACTTGCCCAGTGCCACCACTCATCTGGTGTAACAGTAGTGTAAATTTAAAAAAAAGAAACGTTTTCGACTGTGAAACATCAGTCTGCTAGTGTAATCTAATTGCAGTTGCCTGCCTGCCAGCATGTGTGTCAGGCTCACAGCGTATACTGTGCCAACTTGCCCAGTGCCACCATTCATATCTGGTGTAACAGTAGTGTAAATTAAAAAAAAAAAAACTTTTTTGACTGTGAAACATCAGTCTGCTTGTGTAATCTAATTGCAGTTGCCTGCCTGCCAGCGTGTGTGCCAGGCCCACTTGCCCAGTGCCACCACTCATCTGGTGTAACAGTAGTGTAAATTTAAAAAAAAAAAACGTTTTCGACCGTGAAGCATCAGTCTGCTTGTGTAATCTAATTGCAGTTGGCTGCCTGTCAGCGTGTGTGCCAGGCCCACTTGCCCAGTGCCATCACACATCTGGTATAGCAGTAGTGCAAATTTAAAAAAAAAAAAAAACTTTTTCGACTGTGAAACATCAGTCTGCTAGTGTAATCTAATTGCAGTTGTCTGCCTGCAAGCGTGTGTGCCAGGCTCACAGCGTATACTGTGCCAACTTGCCCAGTGCCACCACTCATATCTGGTGTAACAGTAGTGTAAATTAAAAAAAAAAACTTTTTGGACTGTGAAACATCAGTCTGTTTGTGTGATCTAATTGCATTTGCATGCCTGCCAGCGTGTGTGCCACGCCCACTTGCCCAGTGCAACCACTGATATCTGGTGTAACAGTAGCGTAAATTTAAAAAAAAAAAACTTTTTCGACTGTGAAGCATCAGTCTGCTTGTGTAATCTAATTGCAGTTGCCTGCCTGTCAGCGTGTGTGCCAGGCCCACTTGCCCAGTGCCACCACTTATCTGGTGTAACAGTAGTGTAAATTTAAAAAAAAAAAATTGACTGTGAAACATCAGTCTGCTAGTGTAATCTAATTGAAGTTGCCTGCCTGCCTGCCAGCGTGCCAGCGTGTGTGCCAGGCTAACAGCGTATACTGTGCCCACTTGCCCAGTGCCACCACTCATATCTGGTGTAACAGTAGTGTAAATTAAAAAAAACAAAAACTTTTTGACTGTGAAACATCAGTCTGCTAGTGTAATCTAATTGCAGTTGCCTGCCTGCCAGCGTGTCAGCCAGGCCCACTTGCCCAGTGCCACCACTCATCTGGTGTAACAGTAGTGTAAATTAAAAAAAAATAACTTTTTTGACTGTGAAACATCAGTCTGCTAGTGTAATCTAATTGCAGTTGTCTGCCTGCCAGCGTGTGTGCCAGGCTCACAGCGTATACTGTGCCAACTTGCCCAGTGCCACCACTCATATCTGGTGTAACAGTAGTGTAAATTTAAAAAAAAAAAACTTTTTGGACTGTGAAACAACAGTCTGCTTGTGTGATCTAATTGCAATTGCATGCCTGCCAGCGTGTGTGCCAGGCCCACATGCCCAGTGCAACCACTCATATCTGGTGTAACAGTAGTGTAAATTTAAAAAAAAATACTTTTTCGACTGTAAAACATCAGTCTGCTAGTGTAATCTAATTGCAGTTGCCTGCCTGCCAGCATGTGTGTCAGGCTCACAGCATATACTGTGCCAACTTGCCCAGTGCCACCATTCATATCTGGTGTAACAGTAGTGTAAATTAAAAAAAAAAACTTTTTTGACTGTGAAACATCAGTCTGCTTGTGTAATCTAATTGCAGTTGCCTGCCTGCCAGCGTGTGTGCCAGGCCCACATGCCCAGTGCCATCACACATCTGGTATAGCAGTAGTGCAAATTTAAAAAAAAAAAAAATTTCGACTGTGAAGCAACAGTCTGCTTGTGTAATCTAATTGCAGTTGCCTGCCTGTCAGCGTATGTGCCAGGCCCACTTGCCCAGTGCCACCACTCATCTGGTGTAACAGTAGTGTAAATTTAAAAAAAAAAAATTGACTGTGAAACATCAGTCTGCTAGTGTAATCTAATTGCAGTTGCCTGCATGCCAGCATACCAGTGTGTGTGCCAGGCTAACAGTGTATACTGTGCCCACTTGCCCAGTGCCACCACTCAAATCGGGTGTAACAGTAGTGTAAATTAAAAAAAAAATTTTGACTGTGAAACATCAGTCTGCTAGTGTAATCTAATTGCAGTTGCCTGCTTGCCAGCGTGTCAGCCAGGCCCACTTGCCCAGTGCCACCACTCATCTGGTGTAACAGTAGTGTAAATTTAAAAAAAATAACTTTTTTGACTGTTAAACATCAGTCTGCTTGTGTAATCTAATTGCAGTTGCCTGCCTGCCAGCATGTGTGTCAGGCTCACAGCGTATACTGTGCCAACTTGCCCAGTGCCACCATTCATATCTGGTGTAACAGTAGTGTAAATTAAAAAAAAAAAAACTTTTTTGACTGTGAAACATCAGTCTGCTTGTGTAATCTAATTGCAGTTGCCTGACTGTCAGCGTGTGTGCCAGGCCCACTTGCCCAGTGCCACCACTCATCTGGTGTAACAGTAGTGTAAATTTAAAAAAAAGAAACGTTTTCGACTGTGAAACATCAGTCTGCTAGTGTAATCTAATTGCAGTTGCCTGCCTGCCAGCATGTGTGTCAGGCTCACAGCGTATACTGTGCCAACTTGCCCAGTGCCACCATTCATATCTGGTGTAACAGTAGTGTAAATTAAAAAAAAAAAAACTTTTTTGACTGTGAAACATCAGTCTGCTTGTGTAATCTAATTGCAGTTGCCTGCCTGCCAGCGTGTGTGCCAGGCCCACTTGCCCAGTGCCACCACTCATCTGGTGTAACAGTAGTGTAAATTTAAAAAAAAAAACGTTTTCGACCGTGAAGCATCAGTCTGCTTGTGTAATCTAATTGCAGTTGGCTGCCTGTCAGCGTGTGTGCCAGGCCCACTTGCCCAGTGCCATCACACATCTGGTATAGCAGTAGTGCAAATTTAAAAAAAAAAAAAACTTTTTCGACTGTGAAACATCAGTCTGCTAGTGTAATCTAATTGCAGTTGTCTGCCTGCAAGCGTGTGTGCCAGGCTCACAGCGTATACTGTGCCAACTTGCCCAGTGCCACCACTCATATCTGGTGTAACAGTAGTGTAAATTAAAAAAAAAAAACTTTTTGGACTGTGAAACATCAGTCTGTTTGTGTGATCTAATTGCATTTGCATGCCTGCCAGCGTGTGTGCCACGCCCACTTGCCCAGTGCAACCACTGATATCTGGTGTAACAGTAGTGTAAATTTAAAAAAAAAATACTTTTTCGACTGTGAAACATCAGTCTGCTAGTGTAATCTAATTGCAGTTGCCTGCCTGCCAGCGTGTGTGCCAGGCTCACAGCGTATACTGTGCCAACTTGCCCAGTGCCACCATTCATATCTGGTGTAACAGTAGTGTAAATTAAAAAAAAAACTTTTTTGACTGTGAAACATCAGTCTGCTTGTGTAATCTAATTGCAGTTGCCTGCCTGCCAGCGTGTGTGCCAGGCCCACTTGCCCAGTGCCACCACTCATATCTGGTGTAACAGTAGTGTAATTTTTTTTTAAAAAAAATTTGACTGTGAAACATCAGTCTGCTAGTGTAATCTAATTGCAGTTGCCTGCCTGCCAGCGTGTGTCCCAGGTTTACAGTGTATACTGTGCCCACTTGCCCAGTGCCACCACTCATATCTGGTGTAACAGTAGTGTAAATTTAAAAAAAAAAACTTTTTGACTGTGAAACATCAGTCTGCTAGTGTAATCTAATTGCAGTTGCCTGCCTGCCAGCGTGTCAGCCAGGCCTACTTGCCCAGTGCCACCACTCATATCTGGTGTAACAGTAGTGTAAATTTAAAAAAAAAAAAAACTTTTTTGACTTTGAAACATCAGTCTGCTTGTGTAATCTAATTGCAGTTGCTTGCCTGTCAGCGTGTGTGTCAGGCCCACTTGCCCAGTGCCACCACTCATCTGGTGTAAAAGTAGTGTAAATTTAAAAAAAAGAAACGTTTTCGACTGTGAAACATCAGTCTGCTAGTGTAATCTAATTGCAGTTGCCTGCCTGCCAGCATGTGTGTCAGGCTCACAGCGTATACTGTGCCAACTTGCCCAGTGCCACCACTCATCTGGTGCAACAGTAGTGTAAATTTAAAAAAAAAAACTTTTTTGACTGTGAAACATCAGTCTGTTTGTGTAATCTAATTGCAGATGCCTGCCTGTCAGCGTGTGTGCCAGGCCCACTTGCCCAGTGCCACCACTCATCTGGTGTAACAGTAGTGTAAATTTAAAAAAAAAAATTTGACTGTGAAACATCAGTCTGCTAGTGTAATCTAATTACAGTTGCCTGCCTGCCAGCGTGCCAGCGTGTGTGCCAGGCTCACAGTGTATACTGTGCCCACTTGCCCAGTGCCACCACTCATATCTGGTGTAACAGTAGTGTAAACTTAAAAAAAAAAATTGGACTGTGAAACATGTCTGCTTTTTTGTGTCAGGCTCACAGCGTATACTGTACCCACATGCCCAGTGCCACCACTCATATCTTGTTTAATAGTAGTGTAAGTGTACATTTAAAAACAAAAAAACTTTTTGGACTGTGAAACATCAGTCTGCTTTTTTGTGTCAGGCTCACAGCGTATTCTGTGCCCACTTGCCCAGTGCCACCACTCATATCTTGTTTAATAGTAATGTAAGTGTACTTTTAAAAACAAAATAAAAATGTTGGACTGTGAAACATCAGTCTGCTTTTTTCTGTCAGGCACACAGCTTATACTGGGCCCCCTTGCTCAGTGCCACCACTCATATCTTGTTTAATAGTAGTGTAAGTGTACATTTAAAAAAATAAAAACTTTTTGGACTGGGAAACATCAGTCTGCTTGTGTAATCTAATTGCAGTTGCCTGCCTGTCAGCGTGTGTGCCAGGCCCACTTGCCCAGTGCCACCACTCATCTGGTGTAACAGTAGTGTAAATTTAAAAAAAAAAATTGACTGTGAAACATCAGTCTGCTAGTGTAATCTAATTACAGTTGCCTGCCTGCCAGCATGCCAGCGTGTGTGCCAGGCTCACAGTGTATACTGTGCCCACTTGCCCAATGCCACCACTCATATCTGGTGTAACAGTAGTGTAAATTTAAAAAAAAAAATTTGACTGTGAAACATCAGTCTGCTTGTGTAATCTAATTGCAGTTGCCTGCCTGCCAGCGTGTCTGCCAGGCCCACTTGCCCAGTGCCACCACTCATATCTGGTGTAACAGTAGTGTAAATTTAAAAAAAAAAACTTTTTTGACTGTGAAACATCAGTCTGCTTGTGTAATCTAATTGCAGTTGCCTGCCTGTCAGCGTGTGTGCCAGGCCCACTTACCCAGTGCCACCACTCATCTGGTGTAACAGTAGTGTAAATTTAAAAAAAAAACTTTTTCGACTGTGAAACATCAGTCTGCTAGTGTAATCTAATTGCAGTTGCCTGCCTGCCAGCATGTGTGTCAGGCTCACAGCGTATACTGTGCCCACTTGCCCAGTGCCACCACTCATATCTGGTGTAACAGTAGTGTAAATTTAAAAAATATATATTTTTGGACTGTGAAACATCAGTCTGCTTGTGTAATCTAATTGCATTTGCATGCCTGCCAGCTTGTGTGCCAGGCCCACTTGCCCAGTGCAAACACTCATATCAAGTGTAACAGTAGTGTAAATTTAAAAAAAAAATACTTTTTCGACTGTGAAACATCAGTCTGCTAGTGTAATCTAATTGCAGTTGCCTGCCTGCCAGCATGTGTGCCAGGTTCACAGCATATACTGTGCCCACTTGCCCAGTGCTACCACTCATATCTGGTGTAACAGTAGTGTAAATTTAAAAAAAAAAAACTTTTTGAATGTGAAACATCTGTCTGCTTGTGTAATCTAAATGCAGTTGCCTGCCTGCCAGCGTGTGTGCCAGGCCCACTTGCCCAGTGCCACCACTCATATCTGCTGTAACAGTAATGTAAATTTAAAAAAATAAAAATAAATTGACTGTGAAACATCAGTCTGCTAGTGTAATCTAATTGCAGTTGCCTTCCTGCCAGCATGTGTGCCAGGCTCACAGCGTATACTGTGCCCAGTGTGGTGTAACAGTAGTGTAAACTTTAAAAAAAAAAAATTTGGACTGTGAAGCATGTCTGCTTTTTTGTGTCAGGCTCACAGCGTATACTGTACCCACATGCCCAGTGCCACCACTCAAATCTTGTTTAATAGTAGTGTAAGTGTACATTTAAAAAAAAAAAAAACTTTTTGGACTGTGAAACATCAGTCTGCTTTTTTTGTGTCAGGCTCACAGCGTATTCTGTGCCCACTTGCCCAGTGCCACCACTCATATCTTGTGTAACAGTAGTGTAAATGAAAAAAAAAAAAACTTTTTTGACTGTGAAACATCAGTCTGCTTGTGTAATCTAATTGCAGTTGCCTGCCTGCCAGCGTGTGTGCCAGGCCCACTTGCCCAGTGCCACCACTCATCTGGTGCAACAGTAGTGTAAATTTAAAAAAAAAAACTTTTTCGACTGTGAAGCATCAGTCTGCTTGTGTAATCTAATTGCAGTTGCCTGCCTGTCAGCATGTGTGCCAGGCCCACTTGCCCAGTGCCACCACTCATCTGGTGTAACAGTAGTGTAAATTTAAAAAAAAAAAAATTGACTGTGAAACATCAGTCTGCTAGTGTAATCTAATTGAAGTTGCCTGCCTGCCTGCCAGCGTGCCAGCGTGTGTGCCAGGCTAACAGCGTATACTGTGCCCACTTGCCCAGTGCCACCACTCATATCTGGTGTAACAGTAGTGTAAATTAAAAAAAACAAAAACTTTTTGACTGTGAAACATCAGTCTGCTAGTGTAATCTAATTGCAGTTGCCTGCCTGCCAGCGTGTCAGCCAGGCCCACTTGCCCAGTGCCACCACTCATCTGGTGTAACAGTAGTGTAAATTAAAAAAAAAAAACTTTTTGGACTGTGAAACATCAGTCTGCTTTTGTGATCTAATTGCATTTGCATGCCTGACAGCGTGTGTGCCACGCCCACTTGCCCAGTGCAACCACTGATATCTGGTGTAACAGTAGTGTAAATTTAAAAAATATATACTTTTTCGACTGTGAAACATCAGTCTGCTAGTGTAATCTAATTGCAGTTGCCTGCCTGCCAGCATGTGTGCCAGGCTCACAGCGTATACTGTGCCAACTTGCCCAGTGCCACCATTCATATCTGGTGTAACAGTAGCGTAAATTAAAAAAAAAAAAACTTTTTTGACTGTGAAACATCAGTCTGCTTGTGTAATCTAATTGCAGTTGCCTGCCTGCCAGCGTGTGTGCCAGGCCCACTTGCCCAGTGCCACCACTCATATCTGGTGTAACAGTAGTGTAAAATTTTTTTTAAAAAAATTTGACTGTGAAACATCAGTCTGCTAGTGTAATCTAATTGCAGTTGCCTGCCTGCCAGCGTGTGCCCCTGGTTTACAGTGTATACTGTGCCCACTTGCCCAGTGCCACCACTCATATCTGGTGTAACAGAAGTGTAAATTTAAAAAAAAACTTTTTGACTGTGAAACATCAGTCTGCTTTTTTTTGTCAGGCTCACAGCGTATTCTGTGCCCACTTGCCCAGTGCCACCACTCATATCTTGTGTAACAGTAGTGTAAATTAAAAAAAAAAAAACTTTTTTGACTGTGAAACATCAGTCTGCTTGTGTAATCTAATTGCAGTTGCCTGCCTGCCAGCGTGTGTGCCAGGCCCACTTGCCCAGTGCCACCACTCATCTGGTGTAACAGTAGTGTAAATTTAAAAAAAAAAAACTTTTTCGACTGTGAAGCATCAGTCTGCTTGTGTAATCTAATTGCAGTTGCCTGCCTGTCAGCATGTGTGCCAGGCCCACTTGCCCAGTGCCACCACTCATCTGGTGTAACAGTAGTGTAAATTTAAAAAAAAAAAATTGACTGTGAAACATCAGTCTGCTAGTGTAATCTAATTGAAGTTGCCTGCCTGCCTGCCAGCGTGCCAGCGTGTGTGCCAGGCTAACAGCGTATACTGTGCCCACTTGCCCAGTGCCACCACTCATATCTGATGTAACAGTAGTGTAAATTAAAAAAACAAAAACTTTTTGACTGTGAAACATCAGTCTGCTAGTGTAATCTAATTGCAGTTGCCTGCCTGCCAGCGTGTCAGCCAGGCCCACTTGCCCAGTGCCACCACTCATCTGGTGTAACAGTAGTGTAAATTAAAAAAAAAAACTTTTTGGACTGTGAAACATCAGTCTGCTTGTGTAATATAATTGCAGTTGCCTGCCTGCCAGCGTGTGTGCCAGGCCCACTTGCCCAGTGCCACCACTCATATCTGGTGTAACAGTAGTGTAAATTTTTTTTTAAAAAAATTTGACTGTGAAACATCAGTCTGCTAGTGTAATCTAATTGCAGTTGCCTGCCTGCCAGCGTGTGCCCCTGGTTTACAGTGTATACTGTGCCCACTTGCCCAGTGCCACAACTCATATCTGGTGTAACAGAAGTGTAAATTTAAAAAAAAACTTTTTGACTGTGAAACATCAGTCTGCTTGTGTAATCTAATTGCAGTTGCTTGCCTGTCAGCGTGTGTGTCAGGCCCACTTGCCCAGTGCCACCACTCATCTGGTGTAACAGTAGTGTAAATTTAAAAAAAAGAAACGTTTTCGACTGTGAAACATCAGTCTGCTAGTGTAATCTAATTGCGGTTGCCTGCCTGCCAGCATGTGTGTCAGGCTCACAGCGTATACTGTGCCAACTTGCCCAGTGCCACCACTCATCTGGTGCAACAGTAGTGTAAATTTTAAAAAAAAAAACTTTTTCGACTGTGAAACATCAGTCTGTTTGTGTAATCTAATTGCAGATGCCTGCCTGTCAGCGTGTGTGCCAGGCCCACTTGCCCAGTGCCACCACTCATCTGGTGTAACAGTAGTGTAAATTTAAAAAAAAATATTTGACTGTGAAACATCAGTCTGCTAGTGTAATCTAATTACAGTTGCCTGCCTGCCAGCGTGCCAGCGTGTGTGCCAGGCTCACAGTGTATACTGTGCCCACTTGCCCAGTGCCACCACTCATATCTGGTGTAACAGTAGTGTAAACTTAAAAAAAAAAATTTGGACTGTGAAACATGTCTGCTTTTTTGTGTCATGCTCACAGCGTATACTATACCCACATGCCCAGTGCCACCACTCATATCTTGTTTAATAGTAGTGTAAGTGTACATTTAAAAACAAAAAAACTTTTTGGACTGTGAAACATCAATCTGCTTTTTTGTGTCAGGCTCACAGCGTATTCTGTGCCCACTTGCCCAGTGCCACCACTCATATCTTGTTTAATAGTAGTGTAAGTGTACATTTAAAAACAAAATAAAAATTTTGGACTGTGAAACATCAGTCTGCTTTTTTCTGTCAGGCACACAGCTTATACTGGGCCCCCTTGCTCAGTGCCACCACTCATATCTTGTTTAATAGTAGTGTAAGTGTACATTTAAAAATATAAAAACTTTTTGGACTGGGAAACATTGTCTGCTTGTGTAATCTAATTGCAGTTGCCTGCCTGTCAGCGTGTGTGTCAGGCCCACTTGCCCAGTGCCACCACTCATCTGGTGTAACAGTAGTGTAAATTAAAAAAAAAAAAATTGACTGTGAAACATCAGTCTGCTAGTGTAATCTAATTACAGTTGCCTGCCTGCCAGCGTGCCAGTGTGTGTGCCAGGCTCACAGTGTATACTGTGCCCACTTGCCCAGTGCCACCACTCATATCTGGTGTAACAGTAGTGTAAATTTTAAAAAAAAAAATTTGACTGTGAAACATCAGTCTGCTTGTGTAATCTAATTGCAGTTGCCTGACTGCCAGCGTGTGTGCCAGGCCCACTTGCCCAGTGCCACCACTCATCTGGTGTAACAGTAGTGTAAATTAAAAAAAAAAACTTTTTCGACTGTGAAACATCAGTCTGCTAGTGTAATCTAATTGCAGTTGCCTGCCTGCCAGCATGTGTGCCAGGCTCACAGCGTATACTGTGCCCACTTGCCCAGTGCCACCACTCATATCTGGTGTAACAGTAGTGTAAATTTAAAAAAAAATCTTTTTGGACTGTGAAACATCAGTCTGCTTGTGTAATCTAATTGCATTTGCATGCCTGCCAGCTTGTGTGCCAGGCCCACTTGCCCAGTGCAACCACTCATATCAAGTGTAACAGTAGTGTAAATTAAAAAAAAAAAATACTTTTTCGACTGTGAAACATCAGTCTGCTAGTGTAATCTAATTGCAGTTGCTTGCCTGCCAGCATGTGTGCCAGGTTCACAGCATATACTGTGCCCACTTGCCCAATGCCACCACTCATATCTGGTGTAACAGTAGTGTAAATTTAAAAAAAAAACTTTTTTGAATGTGAAACATCTGTCTGCTTGTGTAATCTAAATGCAGTTGCCTGCCTGCCAGCGTGTGTGCCAGGCCCACTTGCCCAGTGCCACCACTCATATCTGCTGTAACAGTAGTGTAAATTTAAAAAAAAAAAAAAAATTACTGTGAAACATCAGTCTGCTAGTGTAATCTAATTGCAGTTGCCTGCCAGTGTGTGTGCCAGGCTCACAGCATATACTGTGCCCACTTACCCAGTGCCACCACTCATATCTGCTGTAACAGTAGTGTAAATTTAAAAAAAAAAAAAAATTGACTGTGAAACATCAGTCTGCTTGTGTAATCTAATTGCAGTTGCCTGCCTGCCAGCATGTGTGCCAGGCTCACAGCGTATACTGTGCCCAGTGTGGTGTAACAGTAGTGTAAACTTAAAAAAAAAAAATTGGACTGTGAAACATGTCTGCTTTTTTGTGTCAGGCTCACAGCGTATACTGTACCCACATGCCCAGTGCCACCACTCATATCATGTTTAATAGTAGTGTAAGTGTACATTTAAAAAAAAAAAAAACTTTTTGGACTGTGAAACATCAGTCTGCTTTTTTGTGTCAGGCTCACAGTGTATTCTGTGCCCACTTGCCCAGTGCCACCACTCATATCTTGTTTAATAGTAGTGTAAGTGTACATTTAAATACAAAAAAAAAATGTTGGACTGTGAAACATCAGTCTGCTTTTTTCTGTCAGGCTCACAGCTTATACTGGGCCCCCTTGCTCAGTGCCACCACTCATATCTTGTTTAATAGTAGTGTAAGTGTACATTTAAAAAAATAAAAACTTTTTGGACTGGGAAACATCAGTCTGCTTTTTTGTGTCAGGCTCTCAGCGTATACTGTGCCCACTTGACCAGTGCCACCACTCATATCTTGTTAAATAGTAGTGTAAGTGTACATTTAAAAAAAAAAAAAAACTTTTTGGACTGTGAAACATCAGTCTGATTTTTTGTGTCAGGCTCACAGCTTATATTGGGCCCACTTGTCCAGTGCCACCACTCATATCTTGTTTAATAGTAGTGTAAGTGTACATTTAAACAAATAAAAACTTTTGGACTGTGAAACATCAGTTTGCTTTTTTGTGTCAGGCTCACAGCGTATACTGTGCCCACTTGCCCAGTGCCACCACTCATATCTTGTTCAATAGTAGTGTAAGTGTACATTTAAAAAAACAAAAACTTTTTGGACTGTGAAACATCAGTCTGCTTTTTTGTGTCAGGCTCACAGTGTATACTGTGCCCACTTGCCCAGTGCCACCACTCATATCTTGTTTAATAGTAGTGTAAGTGTACATTTAAAAAAAAAATGACAGGCAGAGGCAGTGGTCGTGGTGCTGTGATTCTTTTTGGCCCTAGAATAATACCCAGTGTTCAGAGGCCACGTCCCATGAACTCGAAAAGTTCTGAGGACATAGATGACTTTTTAACACAGGACACCCAGTCTTCTATAGCTTCCGCTCCGAACCTTGACGCACCATCCTCCTCCAGCTTATCTTCGGACACCTCTCAAGTTACCAGTCGCCCGCCTGCCGCCACCACCAACACTAGCACCACAGCCGCTTCACTTGATGTGTCAGAGGAGTTATTTACACATCAGTTGGAAGAAATGAGTGATGCGCAACGATCATTGACAGAGGATGTAGATAACAGTGATATGTCTCAGTCAGGCAGCATAACAGACATGGACGTACTGTGTGATGATGATTATGTTGTACCCGCTGCTGCTTCCTTTGTTGATTTGTCAGATACAAGTGAAGCGGTTAATGATGGCGATGCGTCCGTGAATGTCACATGGGTGCCTGCTAGAAGAGAAGAAGAACAGGGGGAAAGTTCAGATGGGGAGACAGGGGGGAAAGTTCAGATGGGGAGACAGAGAGGAGGAGATGAGTTGGAAGCAGGGGGAGGTCGTCACAAGGAGCTAGTGGCACAGTCAGACAGCTTGCATCGGCACCCGGGGTCAGCCAGACAGCACGCCGATCAATGCATGCTGTTGCCACCACCAGAATGCCGTCATCGCAGAGCTCAGCAGCGTGGCATTTTTTGCGTGTGTCTGCCTCTGATAACAGCGATGCCATTTGCAACCTGTGCCAAAAGAAACTGTGTCATGGGAAGTCCAACACCCACCTAGGTACAACTGCTTTGCGAAGGCACATGATCGCAAATCACAAACGCCTATGGGATCAGCACATGAGTACAAGCAGCACACAAACTCAAAGCTTTCATCCTCCTCCTGGTCCAGCATCTTCAGCCACGTCAACCACTGCTGTCCTCCTTGCCCCCTCTCAACCATCCGCCACTCCGTCTCTCTTCCTGAGCAGTTCCTGCTTATCTGCCCACAGTCAGATGTCTGTCAAGGACATGTTTGAGCGTAAGAAGCCAATGTCACAAAGTCACCCCCTTGCCCAGCTTCTGACAGCTGGCTTGTCTGAACTCTTAGACCACCAGCTTTTACCATACAAGCTGGTGGAGTCTGAGGCGTTCAAAAAATTTGTAGCTATTGGGACACCGCAGTGGAAGGTACCTGGCCAAAATTTCTTAGCACAAAAGGCAATCCCCAACCTGTACTTGATTGTGCGAAAGGAAGTAATGCATGTCTGGCACACAGTGTTGGGGCAAGGGTCAATCTGACCATTGATAGCTGGTCTGCAAAGCATGGTCAGGGCAGGTATATCACCTACACTGCGCATTGGGTAAACCCGCTGACGGCTGCCAAGCATGGAATGCCTGGCTCTGCATAGGAGTTGGTGACACCGCCACGACTTGCAGACAGGCCTGCTGCCACCTCCTCTACTCCTCCTACTCCATCCTCTTCCATAACCTCCTCGGCTGAGTCCTCTTCTGCTGCTGCATCTTGCTCCACATCAACGGCACCCCCCCAGCTCCCCAGGTACTATTCCACATCCTGGATACGTCAGTGTCATGCCGTCTTGGGGTTGACTTGCCTGAAAGCAGAGAGTCACACTGGACCAGCACTCCTGTCCGCCCTGAACGCACAGGTGGATCAGTGGCTGACTCCGCACCAACTGGAGATCGGCAAAGTGGTTTCTAACAACAGAAGTAATTTGGTGGCGGCATTGAAATTGGGCAAGTTGACACATGTGCCGTTCATGGCACATGTGTGTAATCTGATCGTACAATGCTTTGTGCATAAGTACCCAGGCTTACATGACGTCCTGAAGCAGGCCAGGAAGGTGTGTGGCCATTTGAGGCGTTCCTACACGGCCATGCGGCACTTTTCAGATATCCAGCGGCGAAACAACATGCCAGTGAGGCGCTTGATTTGCGACAGCCTGACACGTTGGAATTCAACACTCCTTATGTTCGACCGCCTGCTCCAACAAGAAAAAGCCGTTAACGAGTATTTGTATGACCGGGGTGCTAGGACAGCCTCTGCGGAGCTGGGGATTTTTTTGCCACATTACTGGACGCTCATGTGGAATGCCTGTAGGCTCATGCATCCTTTTGAGGAGGTGACAAACCTATTCAGTCACACCAAAGGCACCATAAGCGACATCATACCATTTGTTTTCTTCCTGGAGCGTGCTCTGCGAAGAGTGCTGGATCAGGCCGTAGATGAGCGTGAAGAGGAAGAGTTATCAGCATCACTTGCTGGACCAGCGGCAATGCTGGAAGAGGATTGTGAGGAAGAGGAGTCAGAGGAGGAATGTGGCTTTGAGGAGGAGGAGGAAGACCAACCACAATAGGCATCCCAGGGTGCTCGTTGTCACCTATCTGGTACTCATGGTGTTGTACGTGGCTGGGGGGAAGAAGATACCTTCAGTGAGATCACTGAGGACGAGGAACGGGACATGAGTAGCTCGTCATCCAACCTTGTGCAAATGGTGTCTTTCATGCTGCCGTGCCTGTTGAGGGACCCTCATATAAAAAAGATGAAGGAGAACAACCAGCACTGGGTGTTTACGCTACTAGACCCCCGGTATAAGCCTAAAGTGCCTGAAATGTTACCGAAATACCGCAATTCGTAAAGGATGCAGCAGTTCCAAAATAAATTAAAAGTATGCTTTACACAGCGTATAAGGGTGATGTCACAGCACAACGGGAATCTAACAGGGGAAGAGGTGAAAGTAATTCTCCGACTCCCATGACCACGCTGGCAAGGACAGGATGCTTTACAGACGTGTTGTGAATGGAGGACATGCAGAGCTTTTTAAGTCCTATGCATCGCCACAGCTCTTCGTGGTACACCCTCAGAGAATGACTCGACTGACAGGTAGCAGACTACTTTGCCTTAACTGCAGATCTCGACACTCTGAGGAGCGATGAACCCCTTGACTACTGGGTGTGCAGGCTTGACCTGTGGCCTGAGCTATCCCAATTTGCGATAGAACTTCTGTCCTGCCCCGCTTCAAGTGTCCTGACAGAAAGGACCTTCAGTGCAGCAGGAGGTATTGTCACTGAGAAGAGAAGTCGCCTAGGTCAAAAAAGTCTAGATTACCTCACCTTTATTAAGATGAATGAGGGATGAATCCCGAAGGGACTGACATTGGGCGATACATTCGAGTAAAAAAGGCCTGATGAGATGAGCTGCCTTGGGCTAAAAATGGTCCACACGCTGCTGTATTTTATCTTTGAAGGCCGGATGACTTGCATGACTTATCCGCCACCAACTAGGGTTCAAGCCGCAATGTTTTCGGGCACTTTCTGCCTGGTAAACAAACATCAGTTTTTCTGGCCACTGCTACAGCAGTGTCTGCAACAATACCTAATTTTTCAGGTATGTGTACATGTCAAATTTTTCTGGCCTCTGGTGCTGCACTGTGGCTTCAAAAAACAAACCAAAAAAAGGCACGTAACAGGGATTAAACTGATAGGAATAGTACTACTTAACACACCACTCCTATCTGGTGGCACATTAGATTGCACGCGCAGTGCCCCAAATTTGAAGTAGGAGGACCGACCAAGCATCTTTTTCCATCTCCTGGTTCCTAAAATCCATGCCATATACACTTCCCCTGATAGGGGATGTAACAGGGATTAAACTGATCAGAATAGTACTACTTAACACACCACTCATATCTGGTGGCACAGTAGATTGCACTCCACTCGTAATCGAGCCCAATGTGCTTTACTGTTTTGTTTTTTTTAAGTTTCAAAGCTTTATTCAAGTTCCAAAATAACAGTACAGAAATATAAAATGAGAATACAATTACATAGTGAAAAACAAATGTCAATATCTTAACATTCTCAATAACAAATATGGTTGATAATAAATTGCTTATCTTTAATGAATGGTGTTTTAATTCACACCTTTCCGTATATTCATATCCTGCTAGGCGCCAAATCCTTAGCGCATAACAGTCAGTTGTATGTAAGAGTAAGAAATAAGAAAGAAGAAGAAAGGGAAGAGGAAGGAGGGAAGTGGGAGGATGAAGGAGAGAAGGAAAGAGAAAAAAAAAAAGGGGGGGGGGAGAGGGGGGGGGGAGAAGAGGGAGGAGGAATGGGTATGTTTGCCGCCTGGGTATGGACTTCAGATCGATTGATGAGCTATGTTGCTTTAGTGTTTTAAGAACACACGTGTTTCCAGAGTTCTAGCATGTATTCGTATATTTCAATTTTGTCCTCCCTTAAATATCTGAAGCGTTCTAGCTGCAAGTATCTACCTGTGAGGTTTTTCCAATCTGAGAGTGTGGGCACTACAATAGATTTCCAGTTTTTGGGACCAAGTGATTTGGCGCTGTTTAGCATTATATATAGGAGTTGCTTTTTGGGTTTATCAACCACTTTAGGGAGACCGTGAAAAAGCAGAAGGCCAGGCCCCCTGTTCAGTGTGATGCGCAAATTGGTGTCTATGGTGTTCAGAACTCCCTGCCAAAAAGGTTTGATCAGCTCGCAATGCCACCAGATGTGGGAAAGGGTTCCCTGTTCCCCACACCCCCTCCAACGCAACCCGTCAGTCTGTTTATATATCTGATTTAATCTGTAAGGTGTAAGGTACCACCTGGATAGAAATTTATAATTAGATTCTAAAAGTCTGGCTGATACTGAAGCTTTTGTGTGGTTAAGGAATATTTTCTGCCATTCTTTGTCAGTAGGGTGTGGGACCAGTTCCCTGTACCATTGTCTAGTGTAAGATGGTAAAGGTGTCTCTTTGTGTGATAACAGTATGCGGTACATGCTTGATATTAGATGGTCTGGTGATTTAGATAGTAGACAATATGTTTCAAGTGAAGTTAATGGCCTGGTCAGGTGCTCTGTATGCTTATATGTTGATAGAAAATGCTGTAATTGTAAATTAAAGTACCACGAGATCTGCAGACCTGAGTCTGGCAAATCCTCCATTTTTTTTAGTTTTTTGTTTGAGAACAGCCTATGGAACATTGTCTGCTCCATGAGTTCTCTGTTTAAGGGTAGAGTTTGTGTAGTCATGAAAGGTATGTCCGGGTTCTGTATGAAAGGGGCTAATGGGGAGGGATTCGTGGAGATGTGCGGGTGTTATAACAATGTCCTATCCCATTGTGAAAAGAATTCCTTTAAAAATACATAAGAGCCACCGACTTTAGGTCTAGACTTTGGTGAGATCCACCCCAAGGATCCCACGTTGCAAGTCTCAAGGATTGCTCGCCCAATCTGGATCCATGTTGTTTGGCTATCATTGTTACTCCATTCTATTTGATGCTGCAGATTGATGGCTTTCTTGTATAGGAGTAGGTTGGGAATCCCTAAGCCTCCTTGTTCTTTTGTTTGATATAGTGTGTTCTTTGCTATGCGCGGCCTTATACCCCCCCCAGATGAACTCCTCGACTATACCCGGTAACTTTTTCAAATAGGAGGCTGGGAATGGTAGAGGGAGAGTTTGCAGGTAATATAACACTCTTGGAAGAATGTTCATTTTAATAATTCCGATTCTTCCCAGCCATGAAACTTTTTTATTCCTCCATGAGGAAAGGTCACACATAATTGAGTGTAGCAAGTGTGTATAATTAGCATCAAAGAGGGATTCAGGTGTTGGGGTTATGTTAACCCCAAGGTGCTTTACTGTTAATATTTTACATTCCAATGGTCTTCACTTAATAAAAAATGTTCTAAGTATTTGTAAATATA